>NC_073302.1:302714730-302874730 GCF_027595985.1 Sorex araneus | reverse complement strand
TGGCACTTGGAGGTCCGTAGGTGGTGCTGGAGATTTGAACCAGGTGTGGGGGTGGTGAGGGGCACAAGGCAATAGCACCTGGACACTATCTTACTAGCCCTTCATCCTGGCTTTTTCTTTGGGGGCGAGTCAAACCCAGTGATGTTGAGGCGTTGCTTCCGACTCGCACTCAGAAATCACTCCTGCCAATGCGCAGGGGACCTTATGGGATACCGGGGATCAAACCAGCTCAGCCGCTTGCAAGGCAGATGCCCTCCCAGCTGTACGGTCTCACCAAGCCTGGGCCATGGCTCTTTGTTTATTTGTTTGGAGTTGTTTTTTTTCTTTTTCTGGGGGGCACATCTGCACACCTGGCAGTGCTCAGGGATTGCTTCTGACTCTGCTAAGGAATCTCTCCTGTCGGTGCTTGGGGGACCCTATGGGATGCCGGGAATCAAACCTGGGTCAGTCATGTGCAAGGCAAACGCCTTCCCCGCCAATGCTATTACTCCAGCCCTACCGTGGCTTTTAACGGCGTGTTGGCAAACACATGTCTGAGTTGCCTGGTGCATATTGGCATGTACGTTTATTGTCAGGGTACAGGCTTTGTATGCCTTCCCAACATCTCTCAGCCCTGGTGCCAGGAGGTCTGCCTGGTACAGAGCTCCAGGGAACATCTTCCAGGGAGACCATCTGAATAACACACAAGGACGGTCCCAGACACCACACAGCAGAAGGACGGACTTCACGTGCCAGGAACCCTGGAAAAAACAGAAGCGTCCAGAGAGAAATTTCCAGACCCTGTGGAGTTCAGAGGGCATCTCTTTCATCTGCTCTTTGGCAAGACGCGCGGTTGGACTTTATTTCCTCTACTTCACGCTGAACTTTTAAGAACAAATACAAACCTTTATCTTTCGGACACACGTGTCGCGCTCTGCCTACTGGCAGAGAGCTCTCTGTGGACCTCGGTTTGCTTGTTTGGGTTTGAGCTCTTGGCCGGGCCTGCTGCAAGGGATTGAACCCGGTTCTCCTGCCAGAGTTCGGCCTGCAGGACACTCTCCGGGTGCTATGTCTTGTTTCTGTTTTTGTTGCTGTTGTTTTTAATGGCTCTAACTTTGTATTGGGGCTTTGGAAGGGGCTTGTTGAACGTGTGGCTGTGATTCTGGACTTGAGGGCAAATTTTACTCTGGAAGTCAATTGAGAAGTGCCATAGCCATGCCCCTGGACCCCGTGCCAGGCTGTTCCATTCCGGGCAACCCAGGTTGGGGGGGGGGGGCACAGGTGAGTTTCCCTCCCCACCCCAAGGACCCAGCCCCAGCAGCCCAAAACCTCCTGATCCGCTGGCCACATTTGCAGCTGCGTGACATGTCATACCTCACACCACTAATATTCCAAGAATTGTGCACCACATTTGATGGGGGTTAAAGTAAAAGGCACTAAACTTAGAGGGAAATATATCTTTACATCTATATACATATATATATATTTAAGCACATAAGACTCAACTTTTTTTTTTTTTTTTTTTTGCTTTTTGGGTCACACTCAGCTATGCACAGGGGTTACTCCTGGCTCTGCACTCAGGAACCACTCCTGGCGGTGCTCAGGGGACCATATGGGATGCTGGGAATCAAACCCGGGTCAGCCGCATGCAAGGCAAACACCCTACTCGCTGTAGTATCGCTCCAGCCCCGTAAGGCTCAACTTTTAACAACACGTTAGTAATCTCTTATAGAAGGGCTTAATGGCCCCTGCGTGGAACACAATATTCTTCACGCACTCTCCTCAAAGGAAACTTTTTTTCCTTTAGAATAGCTTTATTTTTTTTTAATTTTTATTAGTGAATCATTGTGAGGTACAGTTACAAACTTATGAACTATCAGGTTTGCATTTCATTTATATCCCTCCACCAGTGCCCATTCTCCTCCACCAATGTTCCCAGTATCCCTCCCACCACCCCCACCCCATCAAAGGAAACTTTTTGGATCAATTTCAGCAGTTCTTCATAACAATACAAAATAAATTATTTTGGGTCTGCTTTGGGGCAGGTGCTGGGGTTCAGGATAAAAACTCCTGAAATATGGTGGTGGGAATGTGTAATGATGGTGGGATTAGTATTCAAATGTTGAATGTAATCAAATATTGTGAGCTGTAGCACTGTAGCACTATTGTCCCGTTGTTCATCGATTTGCTCGAGTGGGCACCAGTAACATCTCCATTGTGAGACTTGTTACTGTTTTTGGCATATCGAATACGCCATGGGTAGCTTGCCAGGCTCTGCCGTGTGGGCAGTATACTCCTGGTAGCTTGTCGGGCTCTCTGAGAGGGATGGAGGAATCGAACCCGGGTTGGCCATGTGCAAGGCAAACGCCCTACCCGCTGTGCTATTGCTCCAGTCCATTGTGAGCTACTTTATATTCAGGGTATCACTGTCATCCTGTTGACCATCGATTTGCTCAAGCGGGCCCAGTAACGTCTCCATTCATCCTAGCCCTGAGATTTTAGCAGCCTCTCTTTACTCTTCTAATGTGGCACTTTATAAAAATAAAATAAAATAAAAAATCAATTGAGGACAGTGGGGAGAGCATTACTTTGCACATGGCTGACCCGGGTTCGGTCCCTGGCAGCCCATGTGGTCCTCTGAGCACCGCCAGAAGTGATCTCTGAGTGCAGAGCCAGGAGGAACCTTTGAGAATTGCTGAGTATGACCCCCCAATTTTTTAAAAAGGCGAATCTTGGGGCCAGAGCAATAGTACAGTGTGTAGAGTGCTTGTCTTGCATGCGCCACGCCCCCCCCCCCCGGGTTCAATCCCTGGCATCCCACATGGTCCCCTGAACACCACCAGGAGTGACTCCTGAGTGCAGAGCCAGGAGTAAGCCCTGAGCATCGCTGCTGTGGCCCCCAGACAAACCAACACAAGTCAATGTGGATTCCAGGTAACTATCTCCATGGTAGAAGAAGTGTGAGACCCTGGGTTCCAATCCCAGAGTTTTGGAGGTGGGGGGCGGGAACCTGGGGACTCTGGTGAGGGCAAGTTGACACCGGTGGTGGGATCGATGCTGGAACATGATATGTCTAAAACTCAACTGTGAATAACTTTGTAAATCATAAAATAAATTGTAAATCATAAAATAAATTGTAAATCATAAAATCATGGTGCTTTGATAAAATCAAATTTAAATTTAAAAAATTTTTTTTTTGGTTAATCACCATGTGGTACAGTTACAAACTTATGAACTTTCGTGTTTGCATTTCACTCATACAGTGATCATTTACCCATCCCTCCACCAGTGCCCATTCTCCTCCACCAATGATCCCAGTATCCCTCCCACCACTCCCACCCCACTCCCCACGACCCCACCCTGCCTCTGTGGCAGGGCATTCCCTTTTGTTCTCTCTCCTGTTGGGTGTTGTGGTTTGCAATAGAGGTATTGAGTGGCCATCATGTTCGGTCTATAGTCTACTGTCCGCACGCATTTCCCAACCCGAATGGGTCCTCCCGACGTCCTCTACTTGGTGGTCCCTTCTCTATCTCAGCTGCCTTTTCCCCCAGCATGTGAGGCCGGTTTCCAAAAAATTAAAATTTTAATTCCTGAGTGCAGAACCTGGAGTAACCCCTGAGCATCCTTGAACATGGGGTGGGGTGGAGGCGTGTGGTCCAAACACTCAGAATCTGAAAAAGTTTATAAATGAGGATCTGGGCTACTCGCAGGAAACCCCCAAGCAAGTCAGAGCTGCCCTTCGCCAAAGCCGTTGCCCTGGGTCTTCTGCATCTTTTTTTTTTTTTTTTTTTTTTTTGCTTTTTGGGTCACACCTGGCAATGCACAGGGATTAATCCTGGCTCTGCACTCAGGAATTACCCCTGGCGGTGCTCAGGGGACCATATGGGATGCTGGGAATCGAACCCGGGTCGGCCGCGTGCAAGGCAAACGCCCTACCCGCTGTGCTATCACTCCAGCCCCTCTTCTGCATCTTTAAAAATATATACTTTTTTATTTTAATGAACCACTGTGAGATACAGTTTGTAAGATACAAACTTGAAACTTACAAGTTTGTAAGTTACAGACTTACAAACCAGCATGATTACCTTTCGGTCATACAATGTTCGAGTACCCATCCCTTGCCCGTGCCCATTCTCCATCACCAATGTTTGCAGTATCCCTCCCTCTCCCCCCCCCACTCCCCTCCCCCCACCTCTGGGGCAGTCACATTCCCTCTTACTCTCTCTCTCTCCTGGGTGTTGTGGTTTGCAATACAGGTACTAAGTGGTCATCATGTTTGGGCCATAGTCTACTTTCAGCACGCATCTCCCCTCCCAAGCAAGCCCTCCAAACATCATTTACTTAGTGGTCCCTTCTCTATCCTGGCTGCCTTTTCCCCCAGCACACGAGATCGGCTTCCCAGCTGTACTCCTGGGGACCCGGAGTTTGACCCCATACGGTCCACCGAGCCGGTCCCCTGAGCCTGCCAGGAGTGACCCCTGAGCATCACTGGCCCCAAACAAAATAAACAAACAAACAAAAAGTGGATTTGGTCTCTTTGGCGTTATCAGAGGTTGGGGCAAGGCCCAGTGGAAAGGCGGTTGAAATAGGAATTGGTCAGCACCCGTTAGTCAAGTGTATGAAAGCAAAATGTGTTCCTACTTCTAAGAGGGCTCGATCAGTGCCACAGTATTGGACACTGGGGTTTGGAGGCCCCAGACAGGACCATAGAAACGCGTTGTACTAATACACCAAGAGGCACCGCTGGATTCTTCCCTCCAGATTCATGAACAAGCAAAATTGGGTTGTCAAATGGAGAAGCTGTGACGATAATCACTTCTTTATTAATTAGGTTTTATGTAATAAGTTTTAATTCTCGAAGGCTCTGTTTTAACTTACATAGAGCCTTATTAACTATTTTAACAGGGGGTCCACAGGGTCCCATTTTACCTAACTACTTTTTTAATACATGCTTTAATTTTAATTTTTTTTATGTCGCGTGTTAGAAGATCTATATCCCATATCAAATATTTTAGGGCAATGGGAATGAGGATTATGAGAAATGCAGGCAAGGCTCTTAATATAATGAGGTGGATTTTTCTCGATTTCATATTTCGTTGTTTCCTTAAGATTATAGGGACAGGGCCAGAGAGATAGCATAGTGGTTGAGGTGCTTGCCTTGCACGTGGCCAAGTCTGGTTCAATCCGTAGCATCACCTATGCACTGCTAGGGGTGGTCCTTGAGCACAGAACCTGGAGTAAACCCCGAGAACAGCCAAGTATGCCCCAAAAAACAAAAGGACGAAAGACCAGAAAAATCTATCTATCAGATCCCTCTTCATCTTTCTAGCGTCATGGTGACACATGGTTTTCTGGAAGGGTGATGCCTTGTTGGAGGACAACAGATCCTGCCCCCCACCGGGCTCTCAGGTCACCCCCAGTGGCACTCAGGGATACACTCAGTTTTCTGGCTGGGGGTAGGGTCACTCCTGGAAGGGCTTGGGGGGGGGAGGGCGGATCAGGCTGTGCTGGGGATTGAACTCAGGCCTCTTGCAAGCCAAGCTCAGGCCCAGTCCTTTGCGCTCTCTCTCGGGCCTGAGAGCTAAAAAAAACATTGTTTTTCTTTTATTAGAAGTTTGATCATCCTTCTGACCTGAAGGTTTATTTATCTTATTCAATTTTTGTTTGTTTGTTGTTTTGTTTTGTTTTTGGGTCACACCTGGTGATACTCAGGGGTTCTTCCTGGCTCTGCACTCAGGACTCACTCCTGGCGGTGCTCAGGGGACCATATAGGATGCCGGGGATCGAACCCAGGTGGGCAGAATGCAAGGCAAGTGCCCTCCCCACTGTACTATGGCTCTGGCCCCTCTGACAGTTTCTTGAACAGTTTCTTGAACACATTGGAAATCATTATTTCGTTTGGACAAAGTGATGAGACCGAATTTCCTCCCTCACGCACATTGCACTGGGGAATGACCAGATTCCACCTTTACTCTTATTTCCTTTGAGGATTGCGGCTCTGGGTTCATGATTAAATCAAGTCTGGTAGAGGGAGCCGAAATCAAAATATTGTGGGATGGAGAAAGCATGTAGCGTGGATAGGGGCGATGTTTACAAAACTCACGTCATCAAAGGAGCGGCTGGGGCCAGCTCGGGGCTTCACACGGTGACGGCCAATTTCCGTCCTGCCCGGTCCCTCTTCCCTGTGTCTCTGCCCAGGGCTGAACCTGCAGATGGGACCCCCTCTCTTCCTCCCCTTCACAGCTGCTTCACGGGGAGGCGGGGTCACAGACTTGCCAGCTGTGGTACCCACCAGGAGGCACACACCTTCACACCTTCGCTGTGGCACCAGGATCCCAGAGAGCCAGGACAGTGATTGACACGTGTGAGCTGCACTGGGGGGTCCGACGGGTGGCTTCCCATTTGCAAACCAGGCCCCTTGAGGTTGCCGAGCCTTCCCCTGGGACCCCCTGACAATCGGAATCTTTCACAGGCATGTTCCGTGGAGAGGAGATAATCCGGGTTCTAGGTCCTCGCACTGCATGAGACCAACCCCGGCTCCATCCCTGGCAGTGCCCTGCCGAGGAAGATCCCAAGGACAAAGGTTTCGGGGGATAGTGATCTCCGGGCACATCTGGAAACCCTGACTGAATAGGAGATTGGTCCGGATTTGAAAGGATCAGAGAGTGTGGCTGTTCTTCATACTTCAGGGTGAAATTAAGGTATTTCTGGGTGTGAGAGGGAAAGGGACGGGGAGAGCCGGGCACAGGAAGGAGAGAGGAAGAAACAGAGCCAGAGGGTTCAACAGACACAAAGTGAAAAAAAGAAACTCGAGCCTCCGGGGCTGCGATTTCACTCTCCCGTCCCAGGGAGTCACTTTCTGATCACTCTTTCCCTGTTTGTGTTTCTGTCTTGGGGTCACACCCAGAGGTGCTCAAGGCTTACTCATGGCTCTGCACCCAGGGATCACCCTTGGCCACACTCCGGGCAGCCTGCAGGGTGCCAGAAAGAATCCAAGTTGGCTGCGTGCAAGGCAAGTGCCCTACCCACTATACTATCTCTCTGGCCCCTCCTGTTTTTTTCTTGATACTTTTACCTCATTTGGAGACATATCTAGTCAATATACTTTGATTGTTTTTGATTTTTTTTTTTGCAGGGTGGGGGTGAAATTGAAATTTATATGTATGAATTAATACTACTTCAAAGATTTTTTTCGTGGGGCCAAAGAGAGAGTACAATGGGTAGAGCACCTGCCTTGCATGTGACTGACCCTGGTCTGCTCCCCTAAGCACTATCAGTGGTGAACCCTGAGCGTTGCCGGTGTGTCTGGCCCCAAAACAAACGAACAAAAAAAATAAAAACAGTTTTATTGCTGACTTTTTCTTTTTCTTTTTTTTTTTTTTTTTTTTTTTTTGCTTTTTGGGTCACACCCAGCGATGCTCAGGGGTTACTCCTGGCTTTGCACTCAGGAATTGCTCCTGGCAGTGCTTGGGGGACCATATGGGATGCCGGGGATCGAACCCAGGTCGGCCTCGTGCAAAGCAAACGCCCTACCCGCTGTGCTATCGCTCCGGCCCTATTGCTGACTTTTTCTTAGGGTCAACTTTACTTCTCTTTTTTTGGATTTTGGGCCACACATCCCCAGCAGTCCCCAGGGCTGACTCCTGACTCTGTGCTCAGGGATCACTCCAGGCGGGGCTTGCAGGGGACCACATGGGGTGTGGGGACTCAAACCAGGGTCAGCTTTGTGCAAGGCAAGGTTCTCCCTGCTCAATTATCTCTTTGGCCCCAGTTTTAATTTTTGTAATTTGGGATAGCAGGAGGTTGGGCCATACCTGGCAGTGCTCCGGGGCTATCTCTGGCTCACTGCTCAGAAGTCTCAGGGGCTATCCCCGTCTCTGTGCTCAAGACTGTGCTCTGGTGCTGCTCAGGGGAGCAGATGTAGTGTCGGAGATATGAAGCTGGTACCCAGGCATGCAAGGCCAGTGCCTTCCTGCATGTCCTATCTCTCCAGTCACCCTAACCCAACCTTTTAAAGAAGCTGTTTTTTAAAGAAGAAAATATTTGCGCAGAGAAAAGTGCAGAGAGAAAAGGCGGGAGAGAGCTCAGAGGACAGCAGGAATTTGCGCTCTGCATGCAGAAGACCTGGCTTCCTCCCCAACGTCACTGGGAACAACCCCTAAGCACTGTCAGCTGTGGCCCCAAAACCACAGGGCCAGAAGAGCAAATAAAAGATGGGACCCAAAAAGGTGGAGAAGGGGCCAGAGAGGCAGCCCAGCACGGAGGGGCTTACCTTGCACACGGCCCCCCAAGTTCCATCACCAGCATCTCAGAGGGTCTCCCAGACCCGAGGAGGAGTGATCCCCGAAAATAGGAACCAGGAGTAAACCCTCATGAAAGCACAGCTGGGTGTAGCCCCCAACAAAATCAAACAGCGCGCTCGCGCACACACACACACACACACACACACACACACACACACCCCATAAAATGGAGCCCCATATTATATTATTTAAAGGAAACAATATAAACAAACCTGTGATATATGAGTTTGAGAAGTGGTGTGTGTGTGTGTGTGTGTGTGTAGAATTTCAGCTCTCTTCCTTTGGATAATAGGACAGATTCTTTCTTTTTTTTTTTTTTTTGCTTTTTAGGTCACACCCGGTGATGCACAGGAATTACCCCTGGCGGTGCTCAGGGGACCATATGGGATGCTGGGAATCGAACCCGGGTTGGCCGAGTGCAAGGCAAACGCCCTACCCGCTGTGCTATTGCTCCAGCCCTTCTTTCTTTCTTTCCTTCTTTCTTCTTTCTTTCTTTCTTTCTTTCTTTCTTTCTTTCTTTCTTTCTTTCTTTCTTTCTTTCTTTCTTTCTTTCTTTCTTTCTTTCTTTCTTTCTTTCTCTCTTTCTTTCTTTCTCTCTCTCTTTCCTTTTCCTTCCTTTCCTTCCTTTTCTTTCTTTCTTTCTTTCTTTCTTTCTTTCTTTCTTTCTTTCTTTCTTTCTTTCTTTCTTTCTTTCTTTCTTTCTTTCTTTTCTTTCTTTCTTGTATGGGGGTCACACCCAGCAGTGCTCAGACCTTACTCCTGGCTCTGCACTCAGGAATTACTCCTGGAGGTGCTCAGAAGATGATATGAGATACCTGGGATCACATCTATCCTCAGGGTGGCCCAGTGCAAGGCAAATGCCCTGACCAGTGATACCATGGCGGCCCCAGGATAGAGATTTCAGGATCTTTCTAACTAGCACAGATGGCTTTATGCATATCAAATCCCCTCTGCCTATGGCAGTGAATATGCTAAAAGTCCATCTGTCTGATATTGCTTCCTATTGAATGCGAAGGGTTGTTGTTTTTGCCTAAGGTGTTGGTGTAATAATTAACTGGAGGGGAAGTGGTTATGGTAATTGAGGTCTGGTTTGCCCCAGTGCTGGGAATTCTTAAATATCTAAAGATCTTAAATATCACTTGCTCTTTTTCTTCAGGACTGTCTCCTAAAATGCAGGCATTGTGGATTCAGGATAATGACAGATGTTATTTAGCTTAACAGATTGGCTGGCAGAAGAGCAGCAACAAGGTTCATTACTTAGATTTGGGGGGAGTTGGGGCTGGGGCGGGGAGGAGATTTTGCTTGATGCCATAGTCCCAGTTTATATAATCCCTGTTCTCTGGGACGGAACTGGGACATTCAAGTAGTGAAAACCAGTTCATCTTGTCCTATGCAGAGCAATAAAGGTTATCTCAATAATTCATTCAGAGGTGGCTTTCACACTCCTTTGCTCACAGGAAAGGCAGACTGAATCTTACAAAGAAAGGAGCGAAATGGCTGGAGCCACAGCACAGAGGGTAGGGCATTTGCCCTGCACTTGGCTGACCTGGGTTCGATTCCCAGCATCCCATAAGGTCCCATGAGCACCGCCAGGAGTAATTCCTGAGTGCATGAGCCAGGAGTAACCCCTGTGCATCACTGGATGTGACAACCCCCCCCCCCAAAAAAAAAGAGCAAAATCAGAGCAATTGCCAATGAGTGGCTGGTCCCCTGGACAGTGGATGGGCTACTTTGTGCTGTTGAACTAATTGGCCTTGATGTTTCCTCCTCCAGAGGCCCTCCAGGCTCTACACTCTACAGAGCCTGGCCACCGGGTGCCAGCAGGTCTACTCTCTGCATCTCTCACTTTCTTAGGAGTGTGAGTCCTGACCTTTACCTTTTTTTTCCCTTTGCTGGCTGATTCGACCTCTAAAACCCCACCGAAGTGCAGACCCCACTGCACTTTCTAATGTATTTCAGCTCTTCGAGCCTCTTTTGAAATCCTCAAATCTGGATTCCGACCAGATCCACTTCTCGGTCCCAACTGATTGGGATCAGGTTGGTTGGTTCAACCAAGTTGATCAACTTCTTTCTCCTTCATTCTTTCTCCCTAATAGGAGGCAAAGGCAAGTACTTGGCTGGATCATCCCTTTCCCTCCCCCTTTGCCTAATTTCTTGAACTTCCTCAAGCTCCTAAGAGGCTCGGCCAGTCTCTGCTCCTTCCCCCAGACTCACCCCTGACCTTTTTTTTTTTTTTCCTTTGGGTCACACCTGGCGATGCACAGGGTCTACTCCGGGTTTTGCACTCAGGAATTACTTCTGGTGATGCTCAGGGGACCATGTGGGATGCTGGGAATTAAACCCAAGTGTGCAAGGCAAATGCCCTACCCGCTGTGCTATCGCTCCAGTCCCACCTCTGAGCTTTGCACCCTGGTGGTCACCCATCTCTTTCTTTTGATAAGCTTTCCCTTATGTCCATTTCTTAAGTGGGGCTTACCTGGTACCCCTCCCCCCAGTGCTACCTGAATATTCAATTCCTTCCCTGAGTTCTTTCTCTGATACTAAGGAAAAACACTGAGGCTGTGGAGGCAGGCCACAGAACTGAGTGATTCTGCTTCTTGTCATCTCCCCCCTCCCCCAAACACAAAAACATTAACTGGAAAAAGATACAAGCTCACTTATGTTCATGGTGGGACTGAGTATAAGAACCAACAACAACCAAGCAACAAGCACTCCAAACGTCCCAGGACAGATAAACAGAGAAAGACAGGATTATCTAGATACATAATGGAATACTATGCAGTGGTAAAAAATGAGGGTATCCTGTAGCTTGTTGCAACATGAATGGAACTAGAGAACATCATGGTCAGCAAAGTAAGTCAGAGGGAGGAGGACAAAAGGACAATCTCAGAAACAAAGAAGAGACACAAAGCCAGGGAATAGATATGATCAAAGTGTAGTAGACCCGTGGTCCTGGACTGCAGATTTGAAACACGAAGATGGATGGCAGTCAGGGTGAGGGTGGGGTGACTAGGGGACAGTGGTGGAGGGTGTGGTGTGGGGCACTTAGCTTTGTGGTGGAGTGCGATAACTGTGCATCGAGACCCTAAACCTTCATAGTATTGTAAATGCATGACCCAAATTCTAATAAGTAATTGATTTATTTTGTTTTGGGGCCTCATCTGGCAATGCTCAGGGCTTATTTCAGGCTCTGTGCTCAGGGGCGATCAGTCCTGGTAGGCTCAGATACCACTCCTGGCAGTGGCCCAGAGTACCATATGGGGTTCTAGGGATTGAACCCAAGTCAGCTGCATGCAAGGCAAGCATAGTCCACTGTACTATCACCTTGCTCCTGGCTCTGTGCTCAGGGATCACTCCTGGCAGGCTCAGGGGACCATATGAGATGCCAGGGAAGGAATCTGGGTTGGCTATATGCAAGGCAAGTGCCCTACCCACTGTACTATCTCTCTAGCCCCAATAAATGATGCTTTAAAAAAAAAAAAAGAAAGAGAGAGGTGGCGGGTGGGGCGAGGGTAGTGGGGAGGAAAGGGAGGTTTGGGAGACAAGAAGAACCAAAGCAAGGTATCTACAATGCCTTGTGTTTGCAGCAGAAGCTGGAGACATCGTTCCCTGCCAGCATTCAGTCCCAATCAGCTCTAAAGAAATTCATCTCTAAAACAGAGGCGTTCTTTAGCATTACGCTCTTCTCATCGAGCAATATAAAAGCAGCGAATGTGCATTCCTCCAACCACGAGGGAGTGAGGGGGCATTTATCCTAGCCGTGAGGAGACCCTGAAAGATAAGGACCATGGAAACCTCGGGAATTCAAAACGGCGAACTCCAGACTGGGTCAGGACCGGAAAGCAAATGCCGAGGAGAGTCAGCCCTTTTCTCTCTGTCGCCTTCACTGCTTTTGTGGGATCCCACGTTTCCTGTGCTGAAGGGAGAAGACAAGCCAGCTCCTCTCTTAATTGCTTTAGAGTTCTACTCGCCTCTTTCCCCTTTTTGAAGTCTGGAGATTTATAGAACAATAAATGCCATTTACCTGCTGGGTGCGATTTCAGATTCCTCCTCGGTGTTTGGAGAAGTCGGGTAAAAATAGCGCGCTGAAAAGCTTATCAAATTTGAAATGACACCAAGTGGGATTGTGTAGTAGATTAGCCCCTGAGAAGCAAATTCAGTGGAGGCTACTCCAAGGGGTGTGTTACTTTGTTTTTTAAAAGTAGCAGGCCGCGCACTGCATGTTCTGGTCCAGTTCTTGACTCCTGGTTGCTGTTGGGAGTTTGGGACTTTGGGAAGGGAGGCATAACTTTATCTTTTCTTTGCTATTATTATTATTATTTTTTTTAATTGAGACACCGTGATTTACAAAGTAATTCATAATTGAGTTTCAGGCATATCATGTTCCAACACCCATCCCTTCACCAGTGTCCACCTGATGCAGGTTTAACTTTTTTATAAACAGGAATGGTTGGATTGGGTTGTTGGCGGATGTTATTAGGAACCATAATGTGAATATCCGCCAGAATGGTGGACCCACGCAGAGGGGTTCAAAGGAAAACACATTACATGTGAAGCCCTGGGTTTGATCCCCTGCCCTGAAAATATAAAAAATTTAAAAAATTGTGTGCAGCCGGAACAGTGTAGAAAATGAAGAATCCTATGGCAACATCAAAAGTGGCAGCTTTGGAACACCAAAGTTTCCAAGCCCCAAACAAGGTTGGTTTTTTTTTTTTTTTTTTTTTTAAAAATTCCGTGTGTGGGGGCCGGAGCCATAGCACAGCGGGTAGGGCGTTTGCCCTGCATGCGGCAGACCCGGGTTCAATCCCCGGCATCCCATATGGTCCCCCAAGCACTGCCAGGAGTAATTCCTGAGTGTAAAGCCAGGAGTAACCCCTGAGCGTCACTGGGTGTGACCCAAAAAGCAAAAAAAAAAAAAAAAAATTCCGTGTGTGTGTGTGTGTGTGTGTGTGTGTGTGTGTGTGTGTGTTTTGCATCTTTATCAGAGCAGAACCGTGCTTCTCAGGGAAGAGAGGCCTGACTAATAGAAGGGGTGAGGCCACTGGGGCAAAAGCTCTAAAGACCTAGAAAGAAAAAGCGCTGGAATTTTCTTTCTAGAACCGGGTTACTCAAATTGGGACCTCCCCACGCCCCCCCCCCCCCACGCACACACCTTCCCCACATCCATCCTGGCACGCACAAGCCAACTCCTCCAGGCAGGCAAGGTGGATCCCAAGGATCCCCATAGGCGTGGGGGAACCAGGAATGGAGCTGCCCACCTCTTCCCAGCCCCGCTGGGCGTCTACACCACCGGGATTAAATGAATTCACACCTGGGTGGAGAAGGACTGAATTCCGCAGCCTTTCCAGGGGCGTTGGTGACCCGAACAGGGACCGAACGGGCGGCGGGGGTGTAGACCTAGCTTGGGGGGCTAGAGGGGCGGCGGAGGTGGGGTGGGGGGCGCTTCGCTGGAGCCCCGACGTCAGGGCCCTGCTCGGGGGCCCAGCGGGACCAGGAGACGCGGCGGTGCGGGTGCCCGGGCCCACGCGGCGCGCAAGAGGGGGTCTTTCCGGGGCGGGATAGCCCCGCGGGGACCGGATCTGGGCCGCGGCCGGTTCCCAGGGGCCACACCCGTCGCCGTGGCCGCGCGGGGCCGGGCGGGGGGGGGGGAGCGCGCGAGACGCGGCACCCACGACGGCCGCGGGGAGTCGTTCCTCGGGCCGGGCTGGGAGCGTGTCCCCGCCGCGGGGCCACCGGTGCCGGAGTGTCCCTGGGCTCCGAGTCGGCGGGGTCGAGGGGGTGCCCGGGAGCTCGGCGGGGGAGGCCCCGAGGCCCCACCGCGCCCCCCTCCCGTGCGCGCGCGCCCTGGGGATGGGAAGGGGCGAGGGGCGCGGGGCTGCCTTTGTGCCCCGGCGGCCGGGGGCTTTTCCTCCCAGGGGCCCTCCCCTGCCCGCGGCCCCCCGCCAGGCCCAGAGGGGGTGCAGGAAGCAAGCGGGCGGCGGACACTCCTGGCGGGCCGGCGCTCCCTGGGCCTACGGGGGTGGGGGAGGCACAGCTGGGCACTGGGGGCCCGGGAGGCCGCGGGGAGCATCTCGCCGCGCCTGTTGCGCTGGCCCCTGGCCCGGAGGGGCTCCTTAACCCTGCCGTCCTCCCCCAACGCTCGGGCCGAGCCGAGCCGAGCCGGGCCGGGTCGGGCCGGGCCGCGCCGGGTGCGCCGGGCCGCGCGCAGCGGCCGCCAGCAGCGACGGGGTTAAAGGCCTGGAATGTGGCGGCGAGGAATGTGCATGCAAATGAGGCGCGCGGGGGCGGGGCGCACGCTAATGACATGCAAATGAGGGCCCGGCGGGCGCGCCGCGGCTGGCGCTCGGGGCAGCCGCTTCCCGGATCGGAGCGCGGACGGCGGCGGCGGAGGCGACCCTCGGCCGCCGCGGGGGGACGGGGAGGAGGAGGAGGAGGAAGAGGCGGAGGCAGCGGCCGGCAGCGGCAGCAGCAGCAGCAGGAGGAGGAGGAGGAGGAGGAGGAGGAGGAGGAGGAGGGGTGGCTGGCCCGCTCCGACGCAGACATGGTGGACTGATCCCCGGCGGGGCCGAGCACAGGCGTCGCCGAGCCCGCGCGCCCCCCGCGCCCCCCGCGCGCGCCTCGCGCCCCCCGCGCGCGCCCCGCGCCCCTCGCGCCTTCCCGCGCCCGGTCCCTATGGAGGCGCCGCTGGCCGGCGAGGCCGCCGCCGAGCATGCCTAGGAGGGCCGGCAGCGGGCAGCTGCCGCTACCCCGGGGCTGGGAGGAGGCCAGGGACTACGACGGCAAAGTCTTCTACATCGACCACAACACGCGCAGGACCAGCTGGATCGACCCCCGGGACAGGTGGGTGCGCGGCGGCGCGGGGGCCGCGGGGGGCGGGGTGTCTCGGGGGGGGGCCCCGCTCCCAGCCGCCCAGTCCTTGCCCACCCCGTCCCCCCCGCCTCCCTCCCCGGAAGGGTGGGACGGCAGCTCCGCGCTGACACTCGTGGCCCGGTTAACGGACCCCCGGCGTGGGGGTGGGGGGAACCCCTCTGGACCCCGCTCCCGAGACCGCCTGGGTCCCGGGGAGGCTGGACGGCTGGGGTGGGGGTGGGCAGCGCGCCTTCTGCCTACGTGCCGGGTTAGGGGGCAGCCGGCCCCTCCGGGCCCACCTGTGGCATCTGGGTGGCACCCGCCCGGCTCCGCGTTGCAAGTTGCCCACGGGGCGCGCCGCCCCGCAGCCCCGACGGAGGGAAGCGGGTGGCCCGGCTGCAGGCCTTGCACCCCGGCTTCCGCGCGGGGTGCCCCGGGCTCGCCCTGCCCCCTGCCCT
Source organism: Sorex araneus (assembly GCF_027595985.1). Taxonomy (NCBI): domain Eukaryota; kingdom Metazoa; phylum Chordata; class Mammalia; order Eulipotyphla; family Soricidae; genus Sorex; species Sorex araneus. The sequence continues at coordinate 302,859,141 of NC_073302.1, read as the reverse complement.
GGCCACCCCTTGCCTGTTGGGGACGCTCCTTTGGGGTTTCCTGCCCCTGGGGAGCAGCGGGGAGAGCCGGGAGGGCTGGAGCGCAGCCACCGCCGGGCCCCGCGACCGGCTGAGTCCGAGGCTGCAGACTTGCAGAGCGGGTGAGGTGGGCACGGGTGGCCCCGGGTGCGCGGGGTCCCGGACGCGCGGCGCTTCCTGCCTGCTCCGGAGCCCCCCCCCCCAGGGCCGGGCACCGGATCCCGCGCTCCAGAAGCCTGGAGCTCCCGGGATGGAGGGGCGTGGGGGGGTCGGCCCTGCGCCACCCCAAGCTTCCATTTTACACTTCTTCGCAGCAGCATTTTTCTTCTGCTCTGAGATTTATGGCCAGAACTGGAGCGCCCGGGGATTCCTCACGGTCCATTGGCAAAGTCTCCGCTTAGGAAGTGTGCCTGCCTGTGCATTCAAATGAACGCACGGAGAGACTGAAGTTTTAGAATGATACGTTTCTAAAACTTTCCTAAAACTCCAGTCCTTTCTGGAGTGTGGCCTCCGATGTTTTAGAACCGCTTTGGGTGCTTCTCCCGTTAAACTTGCTGCCACCCTTTCCCCCTCCAGCCGCCCCCCACCCTCCAATTTCTCAGATGGAAGCTGAGTAACTTTATATACTCAATTACATTCACCTCCCCAGAATGTTGTTTCTGAAAAGCGGTTCAAGAGAGCAGTTCAGAGGAAGTCATAAAGGACATTATAAATTTATGAAACGGTCCTCGCTAAATTATCCATGAAGGTAGAAGGGTTTAGGGTTCCCTCCTGGAAGGAGGAAAGACACCTGCTCCAAGGCTTGATCCTGGTGCAGCCCGGCCAGCTGCCGAGAGTAGCTGTCGCCTTCCCCGCCCTTCCCAGCTCCTCTGTGCACTTCTCAGGTGGCGGGAGACTTGGCCTCAAGGCGCTTGTCTGCCCTGTGGGGATGGCGGGCGCCTAGCCCTGGCGTCTGAAGCACGTGTGTTCATCCTTGACTCCATGGCGTTGCTTGTAACTCTGTGATAAGGTGGGGCCGTCGGTGAGCCCTGGAGTGGCCCTGGGTGCTGTCCTGCGTCTGTCTGTCTGACCTTGTCCACGGGTCCCCGTGGCCGGCGAGTGTACAGGCTGTCCAGGAGAGAGCAGAGAGAAAACCCAGAGCTTGCATCGGGCTTATCTCCAGCGCCACTTCCGGAACCCAGCCAAGCATGGTGGCGTTTCTGGAGAACTGGGAACGGACTCAGGGATGCTGTGAACTCAGTTCGTTTGCGGGGGCCGAGCGCTTTTTGCGACGTGTTCGGAGATGCCCGTGTGACGGGTCACAGTCCGTAGGTCTGTGTCGGGATGCGCTCTCAGACACTCCGGGTAGCTTCAGGGTCAACGTGAGCATTGAAACACAGCGAGTGTTTCTTTGTTTTTAAGTTGGGGTCAGAGTGTGAGTACAGAGGGTAGGGCAATTGTCTTGCGTGTGGCTGACCCAGGTACCACATGGTCCCCCGAGCATCGCCAGGAGTGAATCCTGAGTGCAGAGTTAGGGGTGACCCCCGAGCACCAATGGATGTGACCCAGAAGCAAAGCCAGAAATTTATTTGGGGGTTATTTGGGGCCACACCCGTCACTGGTTGGGTTTACCCTCAGCGCTGGGCCCAGAAACCGTTCCTGGTGCTGCTTGGGGAACCATCCGGGATGCCAGGGATCAAACCAGGGTCGGCTGCATGCCAGGCAAGTGCCTTGCCCACCGGCCTGTCTCTCTGGCCTGACATATTTGGATGGTGTTTTCTTTGCGAACTCAGTCTTGCTAAATAGTGCGAAAGCCAGACAGGACCCGGGGAGAGGACCTTTGGTCTAACTATTAACTCTGGTCCCTTTCGTTACACACTTGGCCCACATCTGGCTGATTGGAATGTGGCCTTCTTATCCAGGCTCAGATTACAGTCGGGAGAGCAGGGATTGGGCAGCAGGGAGGTCCCACAGCCCTTCTGGCCGTGCAGTGCGAGTGGACGTGATGATTCATCCTGTCATATTTGTTGGTTTAAAGAAAAGAAGGAAGTATGTGCTTTTGATCGACTATCGGAATTTGAAAAGTGTTTCCCAAAGAGGGTGACCTAAAGCCTGTGGGTTCTGGAACCGCCCGGGTGGCGGGGGCAGTAGTGCTTCTTTTTGGGGGGGTGCTCACTGATTTCCCCCCCCCCCATTCAGGGCAGTAGTTTAAATAAGTTTGGGGATCTCAGGAAATCATGTCAGTTTGGTGGGGGAAAGGAATTTGACAAACTTGTAATTTCATTCGGTAATGTATAAAAATAAAAACACTGATGTATCATTTAAAAGTACTCGTAAGTGGTTCTTTGGTTGGTCGGTTGGTTTTGTTCTGGGGGCCACTCCTGGTGTGCCTTACTCCTTACTCAGGGCCGACTCCTGGCTCTGTGCTCAGGGATCACTCCTGGTTGGCTCAGGGACCACACTGGGCGCTGGGTCTGCTGTGCAGAGCAGGTGCCCCCTGTGCCACCCTGTCTCTGCAGTGCCACCCAGAGCGTGTGGAAGGGATGGTCCAGGGCACTGTGCTGAGGCAGAAGCAGGGTGTGTGTGTGTGTGTGTGTGTGTGTGTGTGTGTGTATGTGTATCTGTGTGTATGCATGTGTGGGTCTGTGCATGTGTGTCTGTGTGTGTATCTATGTGTGCCTGTGTATCTGTATGCATGTGTGGGTCTGTGCATGTGTGTCTGTGTGTGTGCCTGCATATGTCTGTGTGTGTCTGTGTGTTTGTCTTTGTGTGTCTGTTTGGGTGTGTCTGTGTCTGTATGTGTGTATGTGTGCCAATGTGTGCCTTTGTGTTTCTGTGTGTATGCCTGTGTCTGTCTGTTGTGTCTGTGTGTATTTGTGTGTGTTTATGTGTCCCTGTGTGTCTATGTGTGTCTGTGTGTGCCCAACTGTGTCTGTGTTTGTGTCTGTGTATGTCTGTGTGTGTCTGTATGTGCCTGTGTATGTGTGTCTATGTGTCCCTGTATGTCTGTGTGTCCCTGTGTGTGTTTGCCTCTGTGTGTGTGTGTGTGTGTGCTGTCAGAGGCCATGCTGTGGTCCCACACTGGGTCACTCCATCACTCACCACTGTTTTCTTTTGTTCCGTCTGTTTTCTGGAGTCTCCCTCTTGGATTCTGCGGTGGGGTGTCCCAGGGCCTCTCCTGGTATACTCTGCTAGTCAGGCAGGTGCCTCAGTGGCCGCCCCGAGGATGTAGCTCTGGTTCTCTTCAATACAGCGAACTTCCGGGTCCACCCAGTGCTGCTGAGGGTCTCCAGGGCCACACCTGGACCCCGTGGTGGCCCAAGTAGGGGGCTGTGTGGACCCGCATGTACCACCCACAGCTGTGCTGATCTGGCCTCTGGGTGCAGGTCAGCTTGAGTAAATGTACATGAGTTTCTGAGTCTTGAACTCTTTCTGTCTTTTGCCCTCTTTGTTTTGCTTTTTTCTGGGGGGGGGCGTGCGTGAGGGTCACACCCAGCAATGCTCAGGGGTTCCTCCTGGCTCTGCACTCAGGAATCACTCCTGGCCGGGCTCCAAGGACCCTCTGGGATGCCTGGGATTAAACCCGGGTCAGCCTCGTGCAAGGCAAATGCCCTCCTCACTGGACTATCTCTGGTCCTCTTTTTTTTTCCCCTTAATTATTAAATTTTGGGCCCCCAGCAGCAGTGCTCAGGGCTTACTCCTGGCGGTGCTGGGGTGGAGAGATTCAAGGTGCGGGGGCTTGAGCAGGCACCCTGGACTATTATTTCTTTGGCACCCCGACTTGTTTTCTTACATTTGGAGGAGCCGGAGGGGTTTCTAAGTGGGGCTTAGAAGGTGGAACGCCCCTCCCTGTAGTTCTCAGCCCACCTGGCTGGCAGGTCAGTGCAGGGGCCTGAGAATTCGAAGCTGCTCGGGCCCCTAAGTGCCAGGGATTATTGGGGCCACCTTAGCGGTGCTTGAGCCCTTGCAGGGCCTCGTGTGGGGGACCAGGTGGTACTGGGGATCAAGCCAGGGTCACCCGCATGAAAGGCCTCGCCGAAAGTCCTGTACAAGCTCTCTCCGGTCCCTCACTGGGCCTGTTCCCTCCCCGACTACCCCCCTGCCCCCCCCTCCCCCCCCGTCGCTTCCTTGCACTGACTATTCTTACCCAGAGTCAAGTCCAAGTTCAACTGGAACTTGAAAGCTTTCCCTCTGGCTCAGGTGGCCACTGGCAGCTGGACCAGCATCTCTGGCTTAAGGCGGGGAGCAGAGGTCAAGCGGCCAACTCATTTCCGACTGAAGAAATCCTGGTGGGTGGGGAGAAAGTGAGGAGGAAGAGGATGTCAGCTCGGCTTTCCCCTCGGACGGAGGGACGGAGGGACGGAGGGAGAGAGACAGGCTTTGGAGAAGTCCGCGCCCTGCGTCCCGTGCCTGGTGCAGGCTGGATGCAGGTCAATGCAAGTCATTCTGCTCGGACCTTCTGCTTGGAGCGGCGGGGCCTGCGTGTTCATAACCGGTTTCTGGGGATGGCAGATGTTAAAGGAGTGTGGGTTAGGTCAGCGAGCGAGGAGATATTGTTCCATTAATGAGCGAGTGTTAGCTAGGCTGTTCTCTGGTTCCACCCTTCACCCCCAACAAGCAGAAACAATTGATTTTCCATTTCGATTAAAAATAAGGAGAGCATCATGCCACTACGTATTTGACTAATAGTATAAATATGTGAATTACTTATAGGAGCAAAGCAAACAAATCATTCCTGAGAGTCTTAATCAGAGCTGCCATTGTCCCCGACTCCTGGGGCCCCTCCCCTTTCCAGAGGCCGGGGGTCAGGTGCCAAGTCATTTCTGTGAATTATTTGAATGATTAGGAGATTTGAAATGTGCAGAAGTTGGTTAGCTGGTAGCAGGGTTTTTTTTTTTTCTTTTTTTAATTTTTATGTTTAAACACTCTGGGAAGCTCTCATTGAAACTAAACCTGGGGGCTGGAGCGATAGCACAGCGGGTTTGCCTTGCATGCGACCCACCCGGGTTTGATTTCCAGCATTCCATATGGTTCCCCGAGCACCGCCAGGAGTAGTTCCTGAATGCGTGAGCCAGGAGTAACCCCTGTGCATCGCCAGGTGTGACCCCCCCCCCAAAAAAAAGAAACTAAACCCGGATGCCTTTCCAAAAATCTCACAACAGTGATGGGGCCACAGAGATATGGTTCAGCGGGAGAAGGCATTTACCTTGCACGAGGCCAATCCAGGTTCAATCCCCGGCATCCCATATGGTTTCCCTGAGCACCGTCAGGAATAATTCCTGAGTGCAGAGCCAGGAGGAACCCCTGAGCACCATCAAATGTGGCTCCCTGGGGGCTGGAGCAATAGCACAGCGGGTAGGGCGTTTGCCTTGCACGTGGTCGACCCGGGTTCGATTCCCAGCATCCCATATGGTCCCCTGAGCACCGCCAGGAGTTATTCCTGAGTGCAGAGCCAGGAGTAACCCCTGTGCATCACCGTGTGTGACCCCCCAAAAAATGTGGCTCCCCAAAAAGAAAAAAACAAACTTGACAAAGAGGGCCAGAGAGAGGGGTGCCTGCCTTGCATGCGGTGGACCCAGGTTCAATCCCCAGCTCCACATATGGTCCCTTATCCCGCCCGGAGTGAGCCCCAGCTGGGAATGCCCAAACTCTCCGCCCCCCACACAGATGGCAGACAGCAGGTGTTCTTCAGGGCCTCTGGCCCCGGGGGCTGGTTCTGACCCATTGTCTCGCTTCTTTCTAACCTTCGAGCTCTTGCCACTTTTCCACACCTGACTTGGCAGAGGGAATGTTCCCCCAGGTTCCCCATCGTCCATCAGTCAAGGGTGGTGATGGGTGGTGCTGCCGGGGATACCCCCGGAGAGATGGGCCCGGCGGACCCAGCTTTCCGCCCTGCTCCTGTTAATCTCCAGAGCTGACGCGGGCGCACAGGCCAGCGTGGGTCAGACGGTCCCTCTGTGTTAGCTCTCTGTCACTCGGCACCATGGTGCCCCTGGATTTGGCAGGTAGGGGCGGGGCTTAGAGCAGATTGTTCTGGAAGCACCTGCCCGTGCAGAGAGGTGAGTGGCGGGACTGGTGAAACACGATAGGGCCCCCCCATCCGCCCTGTTCAAAGCCTGTAGCTGGTCAGAGATAGAATTCCATTCATTGATAGGAACTGTCAATTCAGTGAAAAATCCGTGTCCAGTTTCATTGGCTTTTGTGTTTGACTTGGTGCCCAGGATCGAGTCCAGAGCCTCGCCCGTGTGGTATGTGCCGCTGGTCTCCATCCCTGACCTCTTCATTGTTTCTTTCAGGCTCTTGGAGGGGGAGGGTGACTCCATGGAGCCCGGTGGCTAACCACCCCCCCCCCCCAATTGGAGCTGGGGGATTAGGATGCCAGGCATGAGCTCCACCTGGAGTCATGTTCCTGGCCCAGGATTGTTTGGGGGTTTTTTGGTGTTGGGTCACACCCAGCGATGCTCAGGGGTTCCTCCTCGCTCTGCACTCAGGGATCACTCCTGGCAGGCTTCAGGGGACCCTATGGGATGCCGGGGATGGAACTCAGGTGGGCAGTGTGCAAGGCAAGTGTCCTACCCACTCTGATTGTGTTTTCAAAAAAGATGCCAAGATCCCCCAAATCACCATCCAGTTTAATTTTTTTTTAACTCCAGTGCTAGCACCCTATGAAAAAATTTTAGAATTCCATACAATTATGCCACTGATATACCAAGCGTAGCACACCACATTTGATGGAGTGTAAGGTAGAAGACATTCAATCTTTTTTTTTTTCTTTTTGGGTCTGTTACTCTTGGCTCATGCACTCAGGATTACTCCTGGCAGTGCTTGGGATGCTGGGAATCGAACCCAGGTTAGCCTTGTGCCAGGCAAACACGCTACCTGCTGTATTATCGTTCCAGCCTCAAGACAACCGATCTTGATTTAAAAAAAAGTATATGTATATATACATCTGTATGTACATATACACTTATATGTACATATACATATGTAAATGTATATATACATATACATATTTAGGGTTAGCCTAAATATATGTATTTAGGCTATAAATACATATATTTAGTATTATATATACTATATATCATATATAGGAGTGATAGCACAGCGGTTGGCGTTCGCCTTTCACGCGGCCAACCCATGTTTGATTCCTCCACCCCTCTCAGAGAGCCCGGCAAGCTACTGAGACTATGGAGCCCGCACAGCAGAGCCTGGCAAGCTGCCCGTGCGTATTGGATATGCCAAAAACAGTAACAATAAGTCTCTCAATGAGAGACATTACTGGTGTCCGCTCGAATGAATCGATGAGCAATGGGATATAATATATAGTATTATGTATATTATATGTTATACATTGTATATATTATATGTTATATATGTTATGTTACATATGTTAATATATAGTATTATTATATATTATATATAGAGTATTATATATATTTAGTACATATATATACACTATACCTAAATATATGTAATATGTATATGTATATATAAATCTGTATGTACATATATACACATATGTACATAAATATATACATATATGTACATATATATTAGCACATAAGACGCAAACTCTAACAACATATTAATGATCTCTAATGTAGGGGCTTAATGGCTCTAAGATGAAATGTAACAACTTTCACACTCTTTCCTCGAAGGAAACCTTTTTGGATCCTCTTTAGTCAATTATTCACAACCAGCAACACAAACTCAATTTTTTAGCATCTGCCTTTGGGGTGGGCTTGGGTGGTGGTGGGAGAATTCGAAATACCGGTGGTGGGAAGGTGAAGCGGGTGGTGGGATTGGTGTCGAAATACTGAATGTAATCAGTTACTTACTGTGAACGACTCTTCGAAAATAAAATGAAACAACAGAAAAAGAAGATGCCAGGAGTGGGGTGGGGGTGGGGATCTGTCACCCGCTGCCCACCCGGGGCTGGAGGAGCTGCCCTCGTGGCCGAGAAGAGGGCCTGGTGGCACTTCCCGTGCCCGGCTTTCTTCCCGAATCTGACACGGCCTCGGCTTCTGGTCTTGAGCGAAGTGCTTGCCGAGTGCCCGCGGAGGGCCCTTCCGGGGAGCTGCAGACTCTGAAACAAGATCCCAGCCGTGGCCTCGGGCCCCCTGGGCCCGGGGAGGCCAGCTGCCGCCCAGCACAGGGGCGGCTGGCGCCCGAGAGGATGCGCCCGCGTGCCCCGGGAGACGGGAAGCCAGGAACATGCTCTGAGTGAGTTTTCCCTGCCCTTTGAGAACCACTCTTAACAAAGTCAAGTTTATTAAACAAACAAAACACAAAAACAAAAACACACCCTTAAAGCAAGTTTGTCTGCTGGGGTCAGAAAGAGAGAGTGCAGCCGGTAAGGCACTCGCCTTGCATGTGGCCCACCCGGGTTCAGTCCCCAGCATCCCGTAGGGCCCCCTGAGCACTGCCAGGAGAGGTCCCTGAGCACAGAGTTAGGAGCAATCCCCGGGCACCTCCTGGGGTAGCCCTCCCACCCTCCCATATTCTTTTTAGCTTGATTTTGTTTTGGGGACCTCACCCTGCGGTCGTCCTTGGGGCATTTGGGGGAAGTGGGATTGCACCCAGCTCTGTGGGACTTCGGTGCTTGGGGGACCATTCGGAGCAGGGGCTGGAATGCTGCCCCCCTGCATGCAAAGCCTGCACTTGGCCGGCTGAGCCAGTCCCTGCCCCAGTTAAGGTTGTTTTGTTTTTTTTCTTTTTGGGTCACACACGGCAATGCACAGGGTGTTACTCCTGGCTCTTTACTCAGGAATTACTCCTGGCGGTGCTGGGGGACCATATGGGATGCTGGGAATCGAACCCGGGTCGGCCGCGTGCAAGGCAAGGCAAATGCCCTACCCGCTGTGCTATCGCTTCAGCTCCGTAAAGTTTATTTTTTAAAAAAATTACAGAAAGCACACAAAGTATTTAGAAGTGGTTTTTTATTTTTATTTTTATTTTAGGCCAAGCATAGCTGTACTATAAACCCAGAGGCTTTTTTTTTTTTGCCCAGAGGGCAAAGTTGGGGCCCGCCCTGCCCCAAGGCCTGCAGCCCAGGAGGGGGTTTCCCTGCCTTCCAGGGCAGCAAACAAACAGAAGTCTGCAGTTTGTCTCGGCCCAGGGAGCCTGAAATATTTACTCTCTGACTCTCCAGAAAAGGTTAGTCAGCCACACCAGAGAGAAGGTGAGCCTATCAATGGTGAAGTGGCTGAAACGTTCGGTGAAGCTGGGGCTCACCCACTTCGGGACAGTGCAGACTGCCTGCCCCGCCCAGCCTCGGGAAAAGCAGCTTTCTTTTCTTTCCTTTTCCTTTCTTTCCTTTCCTTTTCCTTTCCTTTCCTTTCCTTTCCTTTCCTTTCCTTTCCTTTCCTTTCCTTTCCTTTCCTTTCCTTTCCTTTCCTTTCCTTTCCTTTCCTTTCCTTTCCTTTCCTTTCCTTTCCTTTCCTTTCCTTGGGGGTGGAAAGGGCCACCCTGGGGGTGCTTGGGAGCTCTGTACTCAGTGCCTGTGGGGGGATCATTCCTGGTCATGCCGGGGCTCTCTCTCTGGCCCAAGCTTAGGGGGCTCCGTGGGCATGAACCCAGGTGCACAGTTGGTACTGCTGGTCCGATGGGGGTGGTACACTGCTGGTCTGATGGGGGTGGTACACTGCTGGTCTGATGGGGGTGGTACACTGCTGGTCTGATGGGGGTGGTACACTGCTGGTCTGATGGAGATGGTGTTGCTGATCTGATGAGGGTGATACACTGCTGATCTGATGGGGGTGGTACACTGCTGGTCTGATGGGGGTGGTACACTGCTGGTCCGATGGGGGTGGTACACTGCTGGTCTGATGGAGATGGTGTTGCTGATCTGATGGGGGTGATACACTGCTGATCTGATGGGGGTGGTTTTGCTCTCTGATGGGGATGGTATCGCTGATCTGATGGAGGTGGTACACTGCTGGTCTGATGGGGGTGGTAGAGGCTGGATAGGGTTTGCTCATCTGCCAGTGCATGCTGGGGTGGAGCCTTCAGGCGCAGTACTCATCCATGTGCTGGCCATGGGGTCTCTCCTTTTGTTGTGACACTTGCGAGGGGCTTGCTCATGTCAGTCGGCCGCTGTGTGCACGCGTGGGGGCCCTGGGAGTTGCACTCAGACCTAGTGCCTGTCAGACTTGGCCGTCCACCAGGCCCCTAGGAGCTTGAAGTTCATTTAAGATGTATATCAATTTTAAGTTTTGGGGTCAGCCAGGGCCGACTCCTGGCTCTGTGCTCAGGGATCACTCCTGGCGGTACTTGGAACCATATGGGATGTGGGGATCGAACTCAGATCCACTGTGTGCATGGCAAGCGCCCACTGTACTATCACTCTTTCCCCAGCGAGTTTAATTTTAAAGTAGTTAAAGACATTTTTCGGATGGGCGGCACGCAGTTGGCTGTGGGCCAGCCGGATTGCTCCCGGCCTGTTGGGATAAACGAATGTGTCTGGGGCGGGCGGGCCGGGCGGCTGCCCCTCTGACTGCCCCTGTCATGCCAGCGTTGCCTGTGCCCCCAGAGAACGCTGACCCTGAGGGAGTGGGGAGGTGGAACCCGGGGTCAGTGAAGCGCCTGGGCCACGTTGCCCGTCCTCCTGAGCCAGTGACTGGCTTTGGACGTGCCCCTGAGGCATGTCCATTCCCGAACGGGGCGTATTCACGGCCCAAGTGCCAGTGGTCAGCCAGCCAGGCCGGGCGGCCTCCCAGGTGTCACTCACGGAGATTGACCACAGTGCCCCCTGGAAACTGTGACAGTGCTTCCCACTGCCCTCGGCCTGCCGCAGTCCCCGGCCGTCCATCGGCTTCTGGGTGGTCGGGCTCCTTCCCGCCTCCCCGTGGCTGCTCATTCTCTGTCCTTGCCCTGCCTGTGGCTGAGCTGGGCCGTTTGCTTGCCCAGGTGTCCCCACTGCACTCAGCCAGAGGTGTCCCCTGGCACCAGTGCCCGTTCACCCTCGCAGGTCCAAAGGTGCCCGTTAGCTTGGCTGGGCACCAGAGGCCCCTTTCAGCCTCTGGTCCCTGCTAGCCCCCTTGCTGGGCCTTTGCAGGGCATGTGGGTGCGTCTCCGAGAGACCCCCCCCACGCCCTGGGGCCAGCCCGTCCTGGGCATCTGTCCACCTCGCTCACTGCCTCGTTGCCTGCGCTCACGGCAGAGGCCGTGGAAGTGATAGCTGCGCCTCCAGCCACCGTCTGCCCCAGTTTGTTTTCCCTGCCCCCCCTACCCTCCCACTCATACACCTGCTTCCAGCTCGCCCCTTAATGCAGTACGGACACGCCTCTCCCAGCCCGGGGGTCCCCACGTGGCTGGGGACGGAACCCGGGTCCCACTGCCTGCCGCAGTGCTCCTGGCTGCTCTCACACCCCCCTGGCCCCAGAGTCGAGTTCTCGGTCTGCCCCACCACGCCCTCCATGCTCAGGCGTGGTGTGGGCAGACACACACAGCCCTGGGGACACAGCTCTGGAGGACAGCGCTGGCCGGAAGCGCCGGGCGCTGGGGGCTCGGGGTGGCTGTTGGGGGGGCGGCGGCGGGTTCGGGAGGGTCTCGGGCCACGGGGCTGAGAGGGGAGAAAGGGTCCCTCCCTCCCGACCACACAATGCAGTGTTTGTGTTCTGCGCCTCTCCACCGAGTTTCTCCGCACAATCATCCAGATTTTATTTCAGTTATTTTGTGTGTGCACAACAGTGGGGTGAGTCCATCACAGGAACTCCCCGCCGCATAATGAGCCTCTGTTTCCTCGCGTCTCCTGGCCCTTCCTACCGAAGGGTATCCAGCAGCCGTGAAAAAGGGCCCTGGGTGCAGGTCCGGAGCAGATGACTTACACAGGGAAACAGTAGGGGGGCACTGGCCACCTTGGGTTCCTCCTCTGGCATCCTCAGGAGTGAGCCCTGAGCACAGAGCCGGGAGGAAGCCTGAGCACAGCTGGGTGTGGCTCCCCCAAGCAAGCAAGCAAACAAACAAACAAACAAAATAATAAAATTTAAAGAAGGAAAGCTATGGGAAATTGTCCTGGACCCACATGCGTGCCTCCAGGCATTGCTAGTGAAAGTCATTAAGAAAAAAAAATTTTTTTTTTGGTTTTTTTTTTTTTCTTTTTGGGTCACACCTGGCAATGCACAGAGGTTACTACTGGCTCTGCACTCAGGAATCACCCCTGGCAGTGCTCAGGGGACCATATGGGATGCTGGGAATCGAACCCGGGTTGGCCGCATGCAAGGCAAACGCCCTACCCGCTGTGCTATTGCTCCAGCCCCGAAAAAAAATTTTTTTTTAAGTTGTTTTCTGTATTACCGAAAATAGAATAAAGCAAGCAAACAAGCCAAAACCCAGGGCCATGCAGTATGTGGTGAAATCCGGTGCTTTGGAAGCAAATGGGCTTGGTTCCTTCCGTGACGGACAGGACCGTGGGGCTAGGCCATGCATGCCTGATTAGAAGGGCCAGAGCGAGGCCACGGAGGAGTCAGGTGGCCCTGGTCAGTGGGCCCGACCCCGAGGGGAATCTCCTTCCCATCTTCTTGTCCCGCCCAGCCCTTGGCGCTGCTGTGGTGACCAAGGGCAGAAAGCAGGCCTGTGCTCAGTTCCTGCTTTACCCGTCCAGGACGTGGGCTGGGGGGCTCAGGGCGCGCGTCTGAGGGTGTGGGGGGCACTTGGCACCCCCGCCTGATGTGCATTGCCCCATGGGCTGCTCCCAGCCGCTCAGAGGCGCACTGGGCCTGTTTGAGGTCTGGAAGCTCGTCTGCACCTGACCCTTCAGCTGCGGTTTTGTTTGGTTTGGTGTTAGGAGTGCTCAGGGGCGGACCCCCGGGACAGTGCTCAGCGAGCACTCCTGGCACTTCGGGGCAAGGGGTACCACGTGCGTCAGATCTGGAGATATTCCCCGCCCTGGCATCTCTCGGCCCTGTCAGCTGCGTTCCCACCTCACCCGAGCCTACCTGGGCCTTTACTCCCGGGGCAGTGCTCAACAGCTGTGTTAGGGCTTGGTGCCTGTTGGGGTATCACCCACCTGATTCCCTTCCCGTGGTGATGGTGGTGTGTTGGCCGCGGTGCCCCTGGGGAGTCAGGTCCCCCCTTCCCCCCCGCCCCCGGGGCCCTGCGGCACTTGCATACCTGTGCATGTCGGCGGTCACCCTCTTTAGCTGAGACCCAGAGGTTCTGGTGTGGGGTGCTGGGCCACTCACAGCCTGGGGTGCCAGAGTTTGTACTTCCTGGCCGGGTGCTCCTGCGTCTCTTCCATCATGCTGCTTGTCTGTGTTCGGGGGCCCTCACCCCCTTTTTGTAGGGCCATCGACACACCTGGCTGTGTTACCGCTGGAACTCAGGTGTGGCGGCAGAGCTGCTCAGAGCGTGCTTGGAACATGTGGGGCCCTGGGGATTCGAACCCATGACTGTGCATGTGCCTGCAACACAGGTGCTCCCAGCTGCCATGCTCTTCTTTCCAACCCTGCAGTCCTCACTTTTAGAGGAATTAAAAAAAAAAATTCTCCCTGCTCCACCAAATAGCAGGTAGGGCCTCCCCAGCCCCCACCCCCCTGCCAGGGATCTAGCCAGGGGTCTCACACGTCCGCATGCTTGCTTTCCCTCCAAGGTGGGACCTCGTGGCCCTGGCCGAACCTTCCTCCAAGCCCCGGGTTCTGTGGAACCAGCCTCCCCCACCCCTCCCCGAAAGGGCCGTTTTCACCGCCGCCCCCCTCCCACCTTAGGACGGGGAGCAGATGGTTCGGAGGGAGGAGTTTCGAGGTGACACACACAGCAGCGTCCGGCACGTCTGAGTCCTTCCTGCCCTTGCCCTTCCTCTGGGTCTGCATCCAGGCTGACGCTCCAGTGTGTGAGCACGGGCCGGTGGCACCGTCAAAGTGCCAGTAACGGGCCTGGGTCCCAGTTCTGATCACCTCTACTCTTTTTTTTTTTTTTTCTTTTTGGGTCACACCTGGCGATGCTCAGAGCTCAGTCCTGGCTCTGCACTCAGGAGTCGCCCCTGGCTGTGCGCAGGGGACCCTATGGGATGCCGGGGATCGAACCCTGGTTGGCTGTGCGTGCAGCAAGCACCCTGTCCACCGTGCTGCTGCTCACAGCGTGTGCCACAGCCTTCTTAGACAGGGTTTGGATTCAGGTTGTGGCCCTCGAGAATGGGACATGGCAGCAACGAGGTTTTGGTTTGGCTTATTCAGTCCTGAAACTTACCTGGCAGAGAATAATCATGTAATCATGGGGACTTTGGTTCCAGGAGAATCTTTTTTGTTTGTTTGTTTTCATTTGGTTGTTGTTGGGGTGGGTGGGGGGCAGGGCACATCCAGGGATGCTCAGAGCTTCCTCCTGGCTGTGTTCTGGGGGTCAGGTAGTTGGTGCTGGGGACTGGGGAGGAGGCAGGAGGAGTCACATACAAGGCGGGCAAGGCACCTTGACCCCCCTCTCCATCTCTCTGACCACCCCAGGGGACCCTATTTAAAAGCATAGCGCTGTGTATTTGGGGCAGGGGTGGGGGGGGGGGTCTGGCCACACCTGACTGTGCATGGTCCAGGGCATCGAATGGAGGTGGCCACGTACCGGGCCAGTGCCAGCACTCTCTCCAGCTGGCCCAGGAGAACCTTATGGGTTGTGCCATTCCTTACCCTGGTCTCACGCCCACAAGCTGCTCCCCGCCCCGCTTTGTGATAGCGAAACATTTTATATATATATGTATATATGCGTGTGTGTATATGTGTGTGTATATGTGTGTGTGTATATATATATACATATATATATATATATATATATATATAGTGTGTGTGTGTGTTTTGCCATTGGGGACGAGCTTCCTTCTCTTTTTCTCCTTTTGACTTAGTTGGAGATGCACGTTTGTGAATTTTAATTACACGCTTAGCTTATGCATGTGCCAAAAAAAAAAAAGAAAGAAAGAAAATCTTTTGTTCCTGGGTTGCATGAGCAACAGTTGTTCCAAGTTAACCTTCCTCTGAGGAAACTCAGACCAAGAAATCCGCGTCTCTAAAGCGGGTCTTTACCAAAAGCGTCCCCCTCGGGCTGGCGTGTGTCTCTGAAATAAATCGTTACCAGGATCGTGGGGATCTGGGGGTGCGGGGAGGAGGTTGTGGGAAGAACCACCCTAGGAGTGAATAATCGGCAGCCCCGGACAAAACATTCCTAAAATACTATTCAAATGAGCAAACTGGATGGGGGCTGTGGGCTGGGCGGTGAGCGACACCAGGGCTGCGTTTGTTGACTGCCCTGGCTGCAAACGAAGCAGGAAGCCCACCCCTCGCCCCCTCACCCCACCCCCGCAGTCTCCTCTCCGGCTTCAAACCTCACTCTGAAGACATCTCTGTTCCCCCTCGCACACTTCTCCTGCCTCCCTTCCACCTTCTGGCGGTCTGTGCGAGGACAGCTTGCTTTCTTTCTTTCTTTCTTTCTTTCTTTCTTTCTTTCTTTCTTTCTTTCTTCTTTCTTTCTTTCTTTCTTTCTTTCTTTCTTTCTTTCTTTCTTTCTTTCTTTCTTTCTTTCTTTCTCTCTTTCTCTCTTTCTCTCTTTCTCTTTCATTCTCTCTTTCTTTCTCTCCTTTCTTTTTTTTTTTTTTTTTGCTTTTTGGGTCACACCCGGCGATGCACAGGGGTCACTCCTGGTTCATGCACTCAGGAATCACCCCTGGCGGTGCTCAGGGGACCATATGGGATGCTGGGATTCGAACCCGGGTCGGCCGCGTGCAAGGCAAACGCCCTACCCGCTGTGCTATCGCTCCAGCTCCCTCTTTCTCTCCTTCCTTCCTTCCTTTCTTCCTTCCTTCCTTTCTTTCTTTCTTTCTTTCTTTCTTTCTTTCTTTCTTTCTTTCTTTCTTTCTTTCTTTCTCTCTCTCTCCTTCCTTCCTTTCTCTCTCCTTCCTTCCTTCCTTCCTTCCTTCTTTCCTTCCTTCCTTCCTTCCTTCCTTCCATCTTTCTTTCTCTCTTTCTCTTTTTCTCTCTCCTTCTTTCTTTCTTTCTTTCTTTCTTTCTTTCTTTCTTTCTTTCTTTCTTTCTTTCTTTCTTTCTTTCTTTCTTTCTTTCTTTCTCTCTCCTTCCTTCCTTCCTTTCTCTCTCCTTCCTTCCTTCCTTCCTTCCTTCCTTCCTTCCTTCCTTCCTTCCTTCCTTCCTTCCTTCCTTCCTTCCTTCCTTCCCTTCTTCCTCCCTCCCGCCCTCCCTTCTTTCTTTGCTTTCTTTCTTTCTTTCTTTCTTTCTTTCTTCTTTTCTTTCTTTCTTTCTTTCTTTCTTTCTTTCTTTCTTTCTTTCTTTCTTTCTTCCTTCCTTCCTTTCTTCCTTTCTTTCTTCCTTTCTTCCTTTCCTTTTCTTTCCTTTGGGCTCACACCCACGGTGCTCAGGCCTTCCACCTGGCTCCGCACTCAGTAATTCCTCCTGGCGGTGCAGGGGGATCCTGTGGGATGCCGGGGATCAAACCCAGGTGAGGTGGGTGCAAGGTAAATAAATGCCCTTCCTGCTGGACTATGGCTCGGGCCCCATGCTCAGGCAGTTCAGACCTGTTGGGGAGTTATTGATTATCCTCCCTGGGGTGCAAAACCTCTCAGGCCCACCCCCGCCCCCATCAGAGATGAGAGAAGACTTGGGTTGGACGTGGGAATGAGAAGCCAGAGCGAGCCCCCCAGTCCCCCACCCAAGTTGGCTATGCAACCAGAACCCCTGGATTCTGACCTTTGACCCTGTTCCTATGGCGTATCCCCTGCTCCCCCCGCCCCCCAGCCAGCCCCTCAGGAAAAACATACCCCTTCTTCTGAGTGTTCAGTGCTCAGGGCTTCCTCCTGGCTCTGCGCTCAGGGATCTCTCCTGGCGGTGCCCAGGGGGCTCTGTGGGATGCCCCCTGTGGGCCAAGCACGAGGCCAGCTCCTTTGTGGCGGTCTGAAGTCTCAGGCCCCTCTTCTTCCCTGAGGTCCCAGAGAACCTGTCGCCCACCAGCCCTTCCGGCGTGCTGTGTCCCGGTCCGCCTCTTGCCTGCCGCTCCCTGTGGCCAGGCACAGGGCGTAAACAAAGGCAGGGCTTTGAGTTTGGAGGCGCCATGTAAGGGAGGGAGCCTGTGGCCGCTGATGCTTCTCGACTTTGTTATGTCTGGGGGGGGGCAGGGCGGGTACACCCAGTAGTGCCAGGGACCATGCGCTGCTGGGTATCGAACCTGGGACTCTGAAGGTCAAGTGATGAGCCCCAGTCCTTGAGCCTCCTCCCTGGCCTGCCCTCCCTCCCTTCCTTCCTTCCTTCCTTCCTTCCTTCCTTCCTTCCTTCCTTCCTTCCTTCCTTCCTTCCTTCCTTCCTTCCTTCCTCCCTCTCTCCTCCCTCCCTCCCTCCATTCTTTCTTTCTTCCTTCCTTTCTTCCTTTCTTTTTTTTTTTTGCTTTTTTTTTTTTTTTGCTTTTTTGGGTCATACCTGGCTCTGCACAGGGGTTACTCCTGGCTCTGCACTCAGGAATCACTCCTGGCGGTGCTCAGGGGACCATGTGGGATGCTGGGAATCGAACCCGGGTCAACCACATGCAAGGCAAACACCCTCCCCGCTGTGCTATCGCTCCAGCCCCCCCTTTCTTCCTTTCTTTCTTTTGGTTTTGGGGTCACACCTGGCGATGCTCAGGGGTTACTCCTGGCTCGGCACTCAGGTATTACTCCTGGTGGTGCTCGGGGGACCATATGGGATGCTGGGAATTGAACCCGGGTCAACCACATGCAAGGCAAACACCCTCCCCGCTGTGCCATCACTCCAGCCCCCTCCCTGGCCCTTTCTATGGGCTTTCAGATGACAATTAAAAAACCTCGGCAGGTTGGGATGTTCCTTCTAAGAGAGGATCTGGGGTGACAGTGGGTAAGGAATCGACGGGTACGGGGACTGGTATAGACACTTAGTGAACTTTCCACGTAAACCTTTGTTTTTTGGCCACACCCGATCATGCTCAGGGGTTACTCCTGGCTCTACACTCAGGAATTACTCCTGGCAGTGCTCGGGGGACCCTGTGGAATGCTTGGGATCTAGCCCCGGCTGGCAGCTTGCAAGGCAAACGCCCTCGCCTCTGTCCTATCACTCCACCCCTCAACACTTACTTTTGGAGTTGCGGTTAGCGAGTTTTGCTGCCGAGAAGCTCTGCGTGTGTGTGTGTGTGTGTGTGTGTGTGTGTGTGTGTGTGTGTGTGAGCATATGTGCATACATGTGTGTGTATGCACATGTGTGTGTGCGCGCATACATCTTGTGTAAAAATATCTGCATTTGTGGGATGTAAAGACGCGCACGTGGCTGGGCGCCGCCCCGCTGCTCACAAAGCCTGTTGTTTGGTGTGGACACCAGCGCTCCTAGGACTCGCCTTGTGCTCTAACACAGTCGAGTGCTCAGGCCCGCACAAGCCCGTTTTTGTCAGAGAGAGAGAGTGAGAGAGGGAGGGAGGGAGATTGAGATTTGAACAAGGAATCTTCACTGACAGTTTCTTCCCCTAATCAAGTGAGACTGTGAGACTGCGAGACTGCAGGGGGGTGGGGTCTTGGGTCTTTTTGTTTTTCGTTTTTTAATGTTTTTGATTTTTTGAGGTCGTACTCCTGGTCGTACTCAGGGCTGACTCCTGGTTCTGTGCTCAAGGATTACTCCTGGCAGTGCCCAGGGGACCCTGTATGGTGCTGGGCGTCAAACCCAGGTCGGCTGCGTGCAAGGCAGATGCCTCTTTTGCTAGGGCCCCTGCCCCTCGTCCCTGCTTTATTTATTTATTGTTTTTCGCTTTTTGAGTCACATCCGGTGATGCTCAGGAATCACTCCTGGTGGTGCTCGGGGCACCCTATGGGATGCCAGGGGTCGAACCCAGGTCAGCTGCATGCAAGGCCAACGCCCTCCCCGCTGGACTGTCACTCCGGCCCCATGCCCTATTTTTAATTTGTTGTGTTTTCCAGGTTGTATCTGGTGGCTCTCAGGGGACCCCAAGATCCTGGGGACGGAAACCCCAAGCTTCTGTAGGCAGAGCAGGCGCCCAGCCCCGGGGCCACGGCCCGGCCCCACTGCCTGAGTCCTGGTGCCCCGCGCTGCAGAGTGGGCTTTCTGCACAGTGCGCTGGGGCTTGCTCCTCTGGCCGCACCGGAGCTCCCGGCTCCCACCCTGGCCGGCCGGGCCCCTCCCTGGAGTGGCCGGTGCCGTCATTGTTCTCCGCACTTGGCGTGGGGTCCCGGGCCCGGCTGCTCGCTGTGTGTGGCAGGATTTCCGCCCCAGTCAAAGGCTGGACGCCCTTCCCCTGCGAGGACGCGCCTGCACCTCCTCCGCCTCTTCCTCCATCCTGCCCAGGGCCGGGGGATGCCGGCCACGTCCATCCCTTGGCCAGTGTGGAGACGGGCCTCCCCTACCTCTGAGACCTGGTGTTCAAATTCAAGGGCGTTTGTACTTACCCAAGACCAGAAGTGTCTGGATGACACACTCCTCCTTTCAGAAGGAGTGTTGTGTATGTGTGTGTGTGTGTGTGTGTGTGTGTGTGTTTGTGTCTGTGTGTCTATTTGTGCTTGTGTGTGTCTGTGTGTGTGTGTCTGTGTGTGTCTGTGTAGGTGTCTGTGTCTGTGTGTGTGTCTGTGTGTGTGTGTTTGTGTCTGTGCTGATGTGTGTCTTTGTGTGATCCTGGTTTCCTGTCTCTGCTAGCTTGAAGTTTCATGAAACTGTTTTTGGTGAGTTTCCCACTATCAGAAGGTGGCTGGCGGTTGGTGTGTGTGTTTCTGTGTGTGTTTGTGTGTGTGTATATCTCTGAGTGTGTT
Organism: Sorex araneus; assembly: GCF_027595985.1. Lineage (NCBI taxonomy): Eukaryota > Metazoa > Chordata > Mammalia > Eulipotyphla > Soricidae > Sorex > Sorex araneus. The sequence goes on along the minus strand of NC_073302.1, from coordinate 302,839,406 downwards.
TGTGTGTGTCTCTGTGTGTTTGTGTCTGTGTATCTCTTTGTGTGTCTGTGTGTATCTCTGTGTGTTTGTGTCTGTGTGTCTCTGTGTGTTTGTGTCTGTGTGTATCTCTGTGTGTGTGTTTGTGTGTTTGTGTCTGTGTGTCTGTCTGAGTGTGATCCTGGTTTCCTGTCTCTGCTAGCTTCGAGTTTCACGGAAACCGTGTTTGGTGAGTAAAAACTCCAGAATGGCGCAGGGTGGCTGGGTGGTTTGCCCCTGTGTGGGCAGGGCCTAGGTTGCAGCTGCCATGCTGTGTTTCCTGGGCTCCCGTGCCCCAGACACGCCTCCCTCCTGCTTCCCCGGGGCAGCCACTGCAGCGCGTGGGCTTGGGTCTCCGGCGCCGCTGGCCCAGCCACCCTGGCGTCAGGGCCCTTGCACTCCCTGCCCCGTTTGTCTCTCCTTCCTGTGCTGTGCAGCCAGCCCTGGGGCTTCTGCCTCAGTCTGTGGGGCACCTTTTCCCCAGTCCCACGGGGAGGTGGGAGATGCCCCGGTATCTTAGCTAAGCCAAGGCGAATCTCCTCTTTTAATTTAAAAAAAAAAAGTGTTATTCCCCCCCCCCCCCTTACTTTTGAATAGACAGTACATCAGTGCAGGTTACCAACCTCACGAGCAGAGAAGCCACCGGGGATGAGAGGAAATCTCCTTGGGACAGTCTGGGTGGGACAGTTCCCTCCCGGGAGAGGCACCCCCACCTCTCATTCCTGCTGTGTTCATCCCGAGACGTCCTCTCCGTGGACAGATGCCCCCCTGGCGCGTACACACACACACACACACACACACACACACACACGCACGCACGCACGCACGCACGCACGCACGCACGCACGCACGCGCACACACACGCACACACACACACGCGTGTCAACACAGGCCTTTAGCTTTTTTTTTTTTTTTTTGCTTTTTGGGTCATGCCCAGCAATACTCAGGGGTTACTCCTGGCTCTGCACTCAGGAATTACTCCTGGTGGTGCTTAGGGGACCATATGGGAAGCTGGGAATCGAACCCAGGTTGGCCTCGTGCAAGGCAAACGCCCTTCCTACTGTGGTATGGCTCCAGCCCCAGGCTTTTAGCTTTTAATTCATGATTTATTTGGGGGAGGGGGGAGTTGGGGCCACACTTGGCAGTGCTCAGGGATTCCTCCTGGCTCTGCACTCAGGGATCACTCCTGGCCAGGCTCAGGGAACACTCAGGGCTATTAGAGTCAGCCTTGGTCAAGGCCAGTGTACGTCTCCCTGTTACCCTCTCTCCGGCCCCACCGAATGTTTTTATTTTTGAGCTGGCACCATTGGCTGTGCTCTTTTGTGCCTGGTGGAGCATGTGGCCAGAGAAATTCCACTGGCAGAAAATGTCCCTCGTGGGGTCGGGATGATAGCACAGTGGGTAGGGCATTTGCTTTGCACAGGGCCAACCTGGGTTCGATTCCCAGCACCGACAGGATTCCAGAGTGCAGAGCCAGGAGTAACCACTGTGCGTTGTTGGGTGTGACCCCCCCCCCAAAAAAAAAACCACAAAATGACCCTCGTGCTGCCACTTGCCCCCACTGTGTTTGGAGGGACTCGGGGGTAGGAGGCATTGGGGCTGCTTTTTAAGTGGGGCCCAGGAGAGGGGGCTTCAGACTCCATCTCTGCTTTCGACCCCTTTTCCTGCCCTGCTGGTCCAGGCTGTAAGCTGCCCCCACAGCCATGCGGGTTTCCTGGAATGAGGCTAGAGTCCAACCAGAGATTTTCCATTAAAAAAAATGTATATATATATTCATTATATATATTTTTTAATTAAAAATTTTTTTAACTAAAAAAATTTGTATTGTGTTTTAGTCTTTGGGGTTCAGGCCTAGCAGTGCTCAGAGATCACGCCTGGGGTGCTCGGGGACCCTGTCTGTTCTCTGAAAGTGTGCAAGGCCGTCTCTGCCCCCGGCCGGCCCCTGGTCAGCTCCCTGTCTCCATAGCTTTCCCCATGACCTCTCAGATCCTTGGGGGGGGGCGGGGGGAGTGGCATCCTGTGATGAGAGGCTTCAGGAGTGGGCACTGATCCGTGTGTCCAGGGCCCCTGAGACCTGGTTTCGGGTGGATGCTGCGTCGCCGTGCTCTGAGGATCGCCCATGGGTGCTGCCCGGTGACTGTGATTTGTATTCGGGTCTCAGAAGCCTCCGTGTTCTGTTACCGTCATAGTGATGGGCAATGCTTTATTTGATTTCTTTGGCTCCGGGGTCGCGCCTGGCCGTGCTGTGCCGAGGATTGAACCCGGGTCGTCTCGCACCAGGCACGTGGCCTACCTGTTGTACTGTCTCCTGGGCCATCCAAAGTGGAGATTCTTGGGGAGGGGGGGTGGCAGGGAGGGGGAGAGGAGGAGCAGCACCCCAGCCCGCCTCACTGACCCCGGGCCCCCAGGCTCGCCCAGACCTTGAGGATTCTCTTCTCCACCTGGTTCAGTGGCATTTGAAGGCAGGCGCGCGCGTGTGTGTGTGTGTTTGCGCAGGCATGTGTGTGTGTGCAGGTCTGTGTGTGTGCGCAGGCATGTGTGTGTGCAGGCCTGTGTGTGTGCAGGTCTGTGTGTGCGCGCGGGCATGTGTGTGTTTGTGTGCAGGCCTGTGTGTGTGTGCAGGCATGTGTGTGTGTGCAGGCCTGTGAGTGTGCAGGTCTGTGTGTGCAGGCCTGTGTGTGTGCGCAGGCATGTGTGTGTGCAGGTGTGTGTGTGCAGGCATGTGTGTGTGTGCAGGTGTGTGTGCAGGGGTGTGTGTATGCAGATGTGTATGTGTATGCAGGCATATGTGTGCAGGCGTGTGTGCATATGCAGGCGTGTGTGTGTGTGTGTATGTGTGTGTGTGTGGGTGTGTGTGTGTGTGTGATCAAATGCTTGGAATGTTAAGAAGCGTTTTCCTGACCTGAGTCGTTTTCTCGTCCTGACCGGCTGGCCACTTTGATCCCTTATCAACACTTTCTTCGGGAATTGAGAGTTTTGCTAAAGTGGCCCATTGTTCCCAGGTGTTTTTATTTATCTTACCAGCTGAATGGACTGGCGGCCGGGCCCACTGGAGCCCGCCTTTCCTTATATGGCCCTGGCGCACGGCAGCGGAAGGGGAGCGGGATTCTTGAGGAACGTTTCCTTCCTCCTCCAGGATCTCCACCGCCCTGGGGGAGCACTTCTCGGGCGGGCTGCCCACGTGGGGGTCCCACCTGCCCCTCCGCCTTCTGCGAGGCTGCTTCACTGCTCGCTGCCCCCGCCACCCCCGCCCCCAGACAGCACCTGGGCCAGGTCCCGCGTCCAGCCTCATCCCTGGGCTCTGTCCCCAGGATGTCACCTGCTTCCCAGCTTGGCTGCAGCCCCGCACAAGCCAACTCTGGTGCTGTGCTGACCCTGCCCCCTGCCCAGAAGGGAGAGGCTGTCTCTGGGGGGGAGCGGGGTCACAGCGGGCGGTGCTCAGGGCTCACTCCTGGTGGGCTACCCTAGCTGGTGCGGGGAACCTAGCAGGGGGTGTCTTTTTGGTCTCTGCCTTCAGGACCTGGTTTCCCTGCGATTAAGATTTTTTTTTCTTTTCGGGTCACATCCAGCGATGCACAGGGGTCACTCCTGGCTCATGCACTCAGGAGTTACCCCTGGCAGTGCTCGGGGGACCATATGGGATGCTGGGAATCGAACCCGGGCCAGCCACGTGCAAGTCAAATGTCCCACCCACTGCACTCTCTTCTCTCCAGCCCCAAGATTTTATGTTTTATGACGAAAAACACCCCTGTTTATGGCAAAGAATTGAATTCGATTTGCTAACACGGGTTGCAATGTGTGCTCGTGTTTATTTTATTTATTTAAATCAAATTCCCCCCCCCTTATTGATTGAACTGCTGTGAGATACACAGTTGCAAAGTTGTTGGGTATTGGGGCTTCCTTCCCTCCTTCCCTCCCCTCTTCCTTCCTTCCCTCCCTCCCTCCCTCCTTCTCTCCTTCCTTCCTTCCTTTCTTTCTTCCTTCCTTCCCCCTTCCTCCCTTCCTCTTTCCCTCCCTCCCTCTCACCCACTTCCGTCCCTTCCTTCTTTCCTTCTTTTAAATTTTTTTTTATATATTGGGAAAGACGAGTAAGGAGAGGGATTCCATGGCTGCTTGTTTGCGGGTTTGGGCAATAGTAATGGCACTGAGTTCAGTCTTCCGCCTTCAAAGGGTGGAGGGCAACTTGGTTCCATCCTCGGCATCCCAGATGGTCCCCTGAGTACCGCCAGGAGTGATCCCTGAGCACAGAGCCAGGAGTAAGCCCTGAGCATTGGCAGGTGTGGCCCAAAAAGCCAAAAAAAAAAAAAGTTTAATAAAACCTCCACACTAAAATTGCAACACAATTATCTTAATTCCCTTTGCCATAAATCTCTAGCTGGCGGTTTTCTTTGGAATGTTTTCATTGCATGCAAATTTGTGTTGTTCTAATGTGATGACAGTTATATATTTTTATAATTTTCAGATATAAGTTTATAATTATTGAGATATAAAATCAAACAATCAGTGAATAACTAAACTGTGGTGGGGGAGGGATGCCCGTTAGCACCGCAGCTAAGTCAGCGGGAAATTCAGTGATAGCATAGCAGCAGGGCGCTTACCTTGCACACAGCTGACCCAGGTTCCATCCCCGGCATCTCAGATGGTCCCTTGAATGCACCAGCAGTGACCCCTGAGCTCAGAGCCAGGAGTCAGCCCTGAGCACCATCGGGTGTGGCCCCCCAAACCAAAAAATAAAATAAAAACAAGAACTTCCGGTTGAGAACCTTCCAGGAGGCGGGCAATACCAGTGTAGTGCTTCTGACTACACTGGCTCAAGGGGCCGTAAGCCAGGAGGGGCCGTGTGGGTGGGTGGGAGGCAGCGGGACTCCTGCCAGGGTCCATTTCTGATGAGGAGATGCTGGCATTTGTGGGCCCGCGGGCAGGAGGCCACCTCTGCTCGCCATGGGCAGCCCCAAGTCTGGTCTGTGGACAGGGTCCTTAGCGTCTTGTTTTGGTCTTGTCACACCTGGCAGTGCCCAGCAGCTGTTCTTCGGGGATGCCCAGGTCCCCTGTGTGCACAGCCAGTGCTCAGCCCCTGTCTCCAGAAGGCCCCGCCCCCCTGCCCAGGGATCGAGGTCATGGCACGGCACAGCTGACCTTTCGAGGCCATGTCCATCTGTTTGTCGGTGCTGGCTGAGTCCGTCTGCCCCGTGTGCCTGGGGCTTGTGTCCACAGCCCTGCCCGTGTCCCTGTGTCACTGCCCTGCATGGAAGGACCCACATGTGGCCCTGGCCTGTATGCTTACCCAGGCAGGGACCTTGTCTCTGGACCCTGGAGGCTTCTGCCCTTCAGCACCCCCCGCCCCCTGCCGGGGCCCAGAACCACCCCCCCCGCCCCCAGCCCAGCCTCTGCTGCCATGCTGTTCACTGCACTTTCTTCTGGAAAACCTCTTTGGCATGACTGGTTCTTTGTGGGTTTTGTTTCTTGCGGGGGTGGGGAGTAGGGGTGTCACCTGGTGGTTCTCAGGGGCCCCTCTTGGGTCGGTGTTTGAAGGCCATGCCTGGCCACCCGCCCCCGGCAGTGCTGAGGGGGCCCAGGGAGCTGACCCTGTGACCACGTTCTAGTGCTCAGGAGTCACTCTTGGTGGGACTCGGAGGACCCAAGGGGGTGCCGGGGATTGAACCCAGGCCAGCTGTGTGCAAGGCTCAGGCCCTCCCGCCATGCTGTGTTACCGGAGTAACACAGGACAGCTCGTCTGCACGTGGTGATCTGATGGGAGCTTGGCTGACTGTTGGGTCACAGAGCAGCCGCCACGTGAGTTTGCAGATGTGAAGGGTCACAGGTGGTTGGGGAGGTCCCGCGTTCTCTCATCCATCCTCTCGTCACTTGGCGCTGTTCAGGAGGGCCCTGCGTGCTTCGTGCTGGCTAGAGAGAATATTTTTCCAGACAGCGTTTCCAGCGGAGGCCTTTGCTGGCTGCTGATGAGCTCAACGTCATTATCTCCCCTTCGGTGCCGGGTTATTTCCGCAAGCCGGTGCAGTGATGCCCGGTTACAGGAATCTCTCTGACCCACACTTTCCCTGGAACGCAACCTCAGACGTGCATGAGTTCGTTCAAATATGAGAGAGTCCCCATTTGCATTCGAGGCCGACACGAGGAAGTGTGGGTTTGTAATTCTCCGACGCTTTTCAGTTTCTGTCTTTACTTCCGTCCTTTTGGCTCGAGTGAATAGAAAAATTAACAAAAACTTGTATGCTAACTCCCCTGCCAGAACTTCAGTCAGAGAACTCGTGGAGCTAGGACCGAGTCAAGCAGCTGTTAGTGCCGGCGGGAGCATTCACCTGAGCAAAAGCAGTCTTTACCCTAGAAAGAAAACAAGAACCCCAACAGGACATGTCACAGAAACCCAGAACATTAGGCAACGATTTAGGATCCATAACTATTATGGCAAAGTCTCATGGTTTTTAGAAAGCCGGAGGCATGGGAGATGCACGGCCAATGTTTGGCAGATCCATTCCATCTTGGGGGAGTTCTGGCTTTCTAAAACTTCATTTTAGTCACATGAAAACAGACACTTTCAGAACTTGGTCACAAGGAAACACATTGTCGCATCAGAGGTGGGTCAAGATTCAGGCCGACTCTTTTTTGTTTGTTTTTGTCTGGGGGTCACACCTGGCTGTACTCAGGGCTGACTCCTGGCTCCGCACCCAGGAATCACTCCCGGTGGGGCTCGGGGGAGCCTACGGGATGCCAGGGATCGAACCCGGGTGGGCCATGTGCCAGGCAAGCGCCCTTGGCCCCGTGGGCAGGCTCTTGACCAAAGAAGTGAGACTGATAGAAAATAAATGTGTGACCAACATCTAGGATTGCCGTCAGCCGTCAGAGAGCTATGTGTGAGAACCCGAGTGAGAGTCCACCCCACTTGGGTGCTGGCGCCGGGTACCCACACATAGGAGCTAGTCGCAGAGAGCCCCAGGAGCTGGGGGCCTGGAGGCGCCACCCAAACTCTCACATGCCACTGGTGGGGCGCCTGGGGTCCACAGTCCAACCCGGGGGTTTTACTTGAGGTGCGAAAATCGGTGCCTGTAAAAAACTAAAGCACGAGTTTTGGGCCGCTTCTCCCCGCCAGCACTGCCCGGGAGCCCCCAAGCCACCCTGCTCTGCTGAAAGAAGGTGGCATGGGCTGAGCAGAGGTGCCCCGCTTAAGGGGCAGACAGCTCCCTTTCCAGAGAAGGAAGGTGGCTCACGCGCTCCGAACGTCACCTTCTCGGGAAGCAAAGAGACGGCACCTCCCCAACCATACCCTGGGTTACCGTCCTCCCCCAATCATTTCACACCCCCTGGGGAGATGCAGTCATCTGGGTTGGGAAGTTCTGTCGTAGATCAGTGCTCCTCAGTCCTTCAGAAAATTATGGGCCCCCCCACCCCCGCCCCCTGCCTTCCTGCTCTTCTAGGTGCTTTGTCCTTGAGTTGCCTGTTCACCCGTGAAAGTTCATTGCCGGCTGCCTGTTTTGATGCTGCGAAGGGAGATTATTGTCTCCCTGGCCAGGTGACCCCATGGAGGTGACCAGACCTTGGCACTACCCAGAAATTTGACCCTTGCCCAGACCAGGTCTTGAGGCTTGGGGACAGCGTCCTCTTCACTCCCGTTTCAAGAACGCAGGGACTGACAAGGGAGCCAGATTCCACGGGCACAGAGGGGCTGGAACGATGGCACAGCAGGGAGGGCGTCTGCCTTGGCACGCAGCTGACCCGGGTTCGATGCCATGGATGGATCCCCAAGCCTGCCAGGAGTGATCCCTGAGTGTAGAGCCAGGAGTAAGCCCTGAGCACCACCAGGTGTGGTCTCCAGACCACCCCTGACATCCACCCTCCCCCCTCAAAAAAACCCCCAAAACCCAAAAAGCCAAGAAGACCAAGTGGATACAGAATACAGAGGTGGGATCCAAAGCTTTGGGCTTCTTGAGGAGAAGCAGTTGGAGCTGAAAAGTGAATCTGGGTCTCCGGGTGGCGAGAGGGAGGGAGTGCGGAAGGGAATGTGAAGAAATGCCGGGTGGGAATGTCATTCCTGTTCCCGTTCTTGTGTGGGGATTGTGCTGGGGTGTGCGTTCATCAGGACTAACCGCGCTGCAAGCCCTTGGAGAACGGATTGCGTGCTGGTAAACCCGACTCTCCCTGGACACGGCCTCCCGGCCTAGGCCTCGAGATTGGTTCCAGAAGAATCTCAGAGGCCGTCACACCTGCCCAGGGATCTCGGCCCCAGGTTCACGGAGGAGGTCTTGAGTGTGACACAGACTCTTCTAGAAACACCCAGGCCTTGGGAACCCCCAGAGGCAAGGATAGAATCGTATCAGTGGGGATGTCTGAGTGTCAAGAACAAGTGGAGATTAATCAAGATGGATGTCCTCGTTTTTTCTTGGGCGTCTCACTAAAATCAGATTGAGATTTAATTTGTTTTTTTTTTTTGGGGGGGGGGCATACCCAGCGGATGTTAGGGCTCACTCTGGACTCCTGGTGGGGCCGGGGATTGATCCAGGTCGGCTGTGTGCGAGGCAAGCGCCCTACCTGCTGTACTGTCACTCCAGCCCTACATCTTCGTTTAAATAAATTTGTATTATTTTGGAGGAGAGGGCCTCACCCGCCGATGCTCAGGGCTTGCTTCTGGCTCTGCACTCAGGAATTCCTCCTAGAGGTGCTTGGAGGACCTTATGGGATTCCGGGAATCGAACCTGGGTCGGCCGTGTGCAAGGCAAGCGCCCTCCCCGCTGTTTTATCGCTTCGGCCCCCTGACTTTTCAATAGTTTTTGTTTGGTCAGAATGTTTTTTTTTTTTCTTTTTGGGTCAAACCCGGCAATGCACAGGGTGTTACTCCTGGCTCTGCACTCAGGAACCACTCCTGGCGGTGCTCAGGGGACCATATGGGATGCTGGGGATCGAACCCGGGTCGACCACGTGCAAGGCAAACGCCCTACCCGCTGTGGTATCGCTCCAGCCCCAGAATGTTTTTGTTCTTTGGCCATACCCCGTGGTTCTCAGAGCCCAGTCTGGGCTCAGTGCTCAGGGGTCCCTCTGGGCGGTGTTTCGGGGACTTTGAGGTCCTGGGTGTCAGACCTGGGCCCCCTCCATGCCAGCCCTTCCTTTGTGTTTTGGGGGTCTTTCCCCCCCTTGTTAAAGCCAAGGCCTCTTTCCTAGCTAGGCCCTGGCCGCATGCTCCGGCTGGAGTGTGTTTTGTATGTGTGTGAACGGGCGCCCGGGGAAAGCAGGGCCGGTGGAAATACAGGTTTTGCTTAGAAATACCCTGAACAAAGGAATGTGAATTCATCAAATGTTGGCAAGAAATGCTCCTTCCGCCACCCCGCCCCCGCCCGCCCCCTTCAGGTTACATCTGATCAGGGCCTGCCCCTGCGTCTCCGCCCAGACTTCCCGTTCTCCATGCAGGGGCAGCGAAAGGAGCCGCTCTCCCTCGCGGGAAGCCCTTCATGGGGAGTGTCACCTACTGGGGGAAGCTTCCTGGGTGCTGGGGACGGAAGGTCAGTGCTGCTGCTGGCCGTCCTCTTTGCCTTGAGGCGGGGCGGAGAGGAGGTGTCCGCGCGGGCCGGTCGCTGAGGACGCGTCCGAGTCATCTGCGGACCCAAGAGCCACGGGACAGAGGCTGCTGACCTCTGAGCCCGGCCCTGGGGAGTGGACGGGCTCTTTCTAGGAACACAGCGATCGGGGGCGAAACACGAGCGTTTGGTCTTGATTTGGAATCACACCGTGCGTTGGCCTGATTCCTAGTCATCCCCCCCCCCCCGCCCCGCCCCCGGACCTCGTCAGCACAGGCTGGGGCCAGAGCCTGTGTGGCGGCCGGGTCAAGGCTGGAGCGAGTGTCCTACAGAGGCGCTCCCCTGCCCGTGCCACGCTGCCGTCTGGGCGCCGTCCAAAAAGGACACTGTCCACTGAGCCCGGAGGCGGCCACACGTCTCTGTGCCCCGCCAGGGGTGGGGTGGGGGTTGGTTTACTTTGCTGGTTGAGATGTTCATCTCTTTGGGGGCCGGAGCGTTGGTACAGAGGGGAGGGCCTTTGCCTTGCATGCTGCTGGACCCGGGTTCAATCCCTGGCATCTCATATGGTCCTCTGAGCACCGCCAGGAGTGAGTCCTGAGCACTGCCGTCATGACTCAAAAAACAAACAAAAGCGTGAAACAGTCCAGTTCATCTCTTCTAGAAGGCCCTTCACAACAGCACGTACACTCAGGTTTGATGAAATACCTGTGTCCAGTGGCCTGGCCAGGCGGACACGTCATGACTGAGTTAACCGTGTTAGTATTTAAGTCAGCAAGACAGGGAGGGGGCTGGGGGTAGGTGGGAGGGCAGATGCTGCCCACAGCCCAGAGAGGACCGAGCAAGGACACTGAGGCTTGTCAAGGGCTCAGAGGCCACGGATGAGAGACTCGACGAAGCCAGACCAGGTGCAATGTGGTGATGGAGCCCCCAGACATCTCTGTGTGAAAAAAATAAATGGTGTCAACTTCACCCATTTTGCTAATGGGAACTCAAAAATGAATCCTACGCATAGGGGTCAAGTTGTGAAGAGTTTAGAGAACATGTTGGAGAAATTTTTCACAATCTTCTCTCTCTCTCTCTCTCTCTCTCTCTCTCTCTCTCTCTCTCTCTCTCTCTCTTTTCTTTTTGGGTCACACCCGGCGATGCCCAGAGGTTACTCCTGGCTCATGCACTCAGGAATCACTCCTGGCGGTGCTCAGGGGACCATATGGGAAGCTGGGAATTGAACCTGGGTTGGCTGCATGCAAGGCAAGCGCCCTACCCATTGTGCTATCACTCCACCCTCCACAATCTTCTCTTAGCCAAAGGGTGCTTCAGCTCTGCACCCCGCAGGCGGGGCGGGGAAAGGAGACCTCGTCAGAAGGAAGCACCCACCAGCGATGCAGTTCCAGGGATGAAAAACTCCAGGCCTGGAGAGATAGGAGGGAGGGTAAGACGCTTGCCTTGTTTGTGGCCACTTGGGTTCCATCCCCGGCACTGCACATGGTCCCCCGAGCACCCTCAGGGCTCACTCCTGATCACAGAGCCAGGAATAGTCCCTGAGCACTGCCAGGTGTGGTTTCAAAACACAAAAAAAATGAATAAAAAACACATTTGCTCATCTCTCTCTCTGTGTGTTTCATAGGCTCCACTCTAAATTCACCAGTTAGGAGCGTGAAACCCGCTTTTAGATTTATAGGCGCCCAAAGATTTGAGTCGGCGTGTCCCCAAAAGGGCCTGCAGGGGGTACATACGCCAGTGGGAAGGTGTTTGGCACCGGGGGCTCCCGGGGGGGGGGTGAAAATCCAAACCAGCCCGAGACCCCGCGTCTGTGGAGGCGGCTGAGACCCTCCGCCGGATGCCAGCAAGAGCGGCCGGGGACGTGAAGTCACGCGGCTCCTGTCCACTCTCGACGGGACGGGGAGACGGGGACGCTGGCCTTGGCCTGCTGGCGCACACCCCCAGAGGAGACGCTTCAGCTCACAGGAGAACCGAGCCCCGCCCGCACAGAAGCTCACGGCACAGTCTCCCTTCACCAGCACAGCTGTCACTCCCGCCGAGGTGCGTGGATGTAGGCGCTGGCGCTGACGGGTACAGAGCAGCAAGAAGAGTGAGGACCTGGGGGCCAGGGACAGACAGACGACAGACAGACAGACAGAGCAAGCGAGAGCTCCACAGTGAGCACAGGCTTTGCATGCGGGAGCTCCATGTTCTGTTTCCAGCACCCCGGGTCCCCCACACCATCCGAGTCGTCCCCATCACTCCTGGGTGTGTCCGCCCCTCGCCCCCCTCCCCCCATAAAACCAAACCCAAACCCGGAGACAGCAGCCGAGGGGAATCTCCGGCCCTTCGCAGAGCCAGAGCCTTCTGTTGGCAGGGCAGGAGAGAGCGAGGGGGTTTGGGCGCTCGCCTTGCAGGCATTCTGCCCTGCTTTGGCCCCTGGGGCCTCAGCCTCCCGAGCATCACGGGAAACAGCCCCGGGGGCCTGTAAGTACTGCCAGGGTGTTCCTGGGGGTCCCCGCTGGCACAGGGTTCGAGAAGCCTGGCATCAGGCCTTTCCTCATGTCACTGAGAAGGGACCTCGGGTCGCCTGAGCACTGTGCGGGAGTCTGCAGACAGCGCAACAGAACTGCAAACAAAGCAAGCAATAAAAGAAAAAGAGGAGGGGCTGGAGTGATAGCACAGCGGGTAGGGTGTTTGCCTTGCACGCAGCTGACCCAGGTTCGATTCCCAGCATCCCATATGGTCCCCTGAGCACTGCCGGGGTAATTCCTGAGTGCATGAGCCAGGAGTAACCCCTGTGCATCGCCAGGTGTGACCCAAAACGCAAAGAAAAAAAAAAAAGAGGAGGCCGGAGCAATAGCACCGAGGGGAGGGCATTGGCCTTGCACGAGGCTGACCCGGGTTCGATCCCCAGCATCCCATAGGGTCCCCTGAGCACTGCCAGGAGTAATTCCTGAGTGCAGAGCCAGGAGGAAGCCATGAGCATTGCTGGCAATGACCCAAAAAGCAAAGGAAAGAAAGAGAGGAAGGAAGGAAGGAAGGAAGGAAGGAAGGAAGGAAGGAAGGAAGGAAGGAAGGAAGGAAGGAAGGAAGGAGGAAGGAAGGAAGGAAGGAAGGAAGGAAGGAAGGAAGGAAGGAAGGAAGGAAGGAAGGAAAGAAAGAAAAACAGCTACTGAGAGGGCTCTGTACATTCAGCCCTGACCATCGGACTGCACCGTACCTCCCACTCACACCCCCACTAGCCCCCACTAGCTCAGCTGTCGGCTTCAACAGACCTGAGCTGGCCGGAGGAGCCCCGGCGGATGGCGGGGGGAGGCGGGAGGTCGGACCAAGAAGGCTCTCAGATCCATATTGTGAGCCTGACCCGTGCCTCGGTTAAAAACTACGAGGAGGGGCTGGAGCGGTAGCACGGCAGGTAGGGTGGTTTGCCTTGCAGGCGGCCGACCCAGGTTCGATTCCCAGCATTTCATATGGTCCCCTGAGCACTGCCAGGGGTAATTCCTGAGTGCAGAGCCAGGAGTCACCCCTGTGCATCACCGGGTGTGACCCAAAAAGCAAAAAAAAAAAAAACCCCAAAAAAAACCCCACCAGGAGAACCCGGCCATAGAGTCCATATCACAGGCTGCCAAGGAAGCACCAGCTTAGGGTGGAAAGGACGAGAGACACTTGAGGGCCATTGGCAGTGGTCACTGCTCGGGGGGCCACCTTGGAGCAGGGCAGAGGTTTGTCTGCGAGGTCTAGGGGCAGTGCCCAGGCCACAGCCTCACTGCACCTCCTGCCCCTCAGCCCCCTGCTTCTGAGTGGGGGGCTCTGTTCTCCCCAGGCCGGATGTCTCTGCCCATTCCCTGGACACTCCCGAGTGGGCTGTCTGCAACTCCCCCCGCCGCATGGCGCACACCCTCCCGTTGGTCACAGTATTTTTTATTTTGCTTTTAGGGTCACACCTGGCGATGCTTAGGGTTCCTCTTGGCTTGACACTCAGAAATCACTCCTGGTGGTGCTCGGGGGACCCAGTGGGATGTTGGGGACGAAACCCGGGTCGGCTGCGTGCAAGGCAAACGCCCTCCCTGCTGTGATATCGCTCCGGCCCCTGAGTTTTGTGTCTTTTCCTTTTGGGCTACTTAGGTGGGGTGAGGGCTTTGGGGTGCTCTCCCGGTTGATTCTCGGCCAATTGGGCCAGTGCTGCTTGGACCCTGAGGTGTCAGGGATCAGCCGTGTTGCCCCAGTTTCCGTGGGGTTTCCAGGGCTTCACCTGTTGATGCTTGGGAGCCCACCTGGCGCTGGGGACCAAAGCAGGGCTGGCCACATTGCAGGTGCCTTCACCCCTGCCCGATCTCTGGGCCCCAGCACTGAGTTTGGCGAACGCCAGCAGGGAGACCACATCCCTGTCGTGTCTGTGGCTCTCGTGTTGGGCTGGTGTGGGTTCGAGTTTGCAGCACCGTCCAGTCCTCTGGCCAGTAAGGAGAGCGCCTGTTCGTCAGCGTCCGCCCATCCGAAGAGCCAAACTTCCGTAGCACAAGTCTCCCCAAGTATTTCTCCGAAGACGACCATATCAGTGGCGAATAATGACACGTTTGTCCTTCTTTGCTTATCCTTAATCCTTTTATTTCTTTTTCCTGCCGTGCAGGGCTAGCTTGGATGAGGAATACAGTGTTGAATTGAAGTGGTAAGAATGGGCATCTTTGTTTTGGTCCAAATCCTACAGGAAATGCCTTCAGTGTAAACAGGCGTTTGGTCCACACCTTTATCCGTGCAGGAAGTGCCTCCTGTTCCTTCATGCAGAGAGTTTGGCCTCTCAAAATGAAGTGGGGGATTTTATCCAAAGCGTTTTCTTTTTTTCTTTGGTGAAGGTAGTTGAGGGATTCCCCTGTCCCGTTTCCCTCCCCACCACCCCCCGAGTGGCACATGTAGCATGAATTAATATTTTCATGTTAAGCCTGTCCCACAGTCCTGGGGTAAAGCCAAGTTGGTCATGAACTATTATTATATTTATCCTTTTTGCTGCTGCCATTATACTTGTCAGTATTTGATCTACCCATTCTCTTCCTTCCCCCTCACGCTGAAAATGTCACTTATGTAAGATTCATCCTTGTCTCTTTCTTTCTTTCTCTTTCTTCCTTCCTTTCTTTCTTTCTTTCTTTCTTTCTTTCTTTCTTTCTTTCTTTCTTTCTTTCTTTCTTTCTTTCTTTCTTTCTTTCTTTCTCTCTTTCTTTCTCTCTTTCTTTCTTTCTTTCTCTCTTTCTTTCTTTCTTTCTTTCTTTCTTTCTTTCTTTCTTTCTCTCTCTCTCTCTTTCTTTCTTTCTTTCTTTCTCTCTCTCTTTCTCTCTCTCTTTCTTTCTTTCTTTCTTTCTTTCTTTCTTTCTTTCTTTCTTTCTTTCTTTCTTTCTCTCTCTCTCTCTCTCTTTCTTTCTTTCCTTCTTTCTTTCTTTCCTTCCTTTTTCTTTCTTTCTGTTTTCTTAATGACCATTGATTGTACAATGACCTAGACTGTAATATGGCTTCTGGAGTTAAAAACAGGCAAAGATGCATGTCTTCGTGTTAACTCAACATTCTGTTGCCTCGTGTCTTACAGTCACGGTTACTGGGGTGGGGGACACTCCAGAGATACTCAGGGGCCTGCTGGCCTGGCTGGACCTGCTGTCTATCTCGGCGGCCTGCTGGCCTGGCCTGTAGCTATGTTCTTGAGTGAACTTGACCTACAATTGTCCTTCCTCGTTCTTGTCAAATTTTGATATTGGGGTTATCCAGCATGATAAAGTGAGCGAAGGAATGCGTCCACTTCTGTGCTCTTGAATAATACTGGCCTTTCATCCTTGACTGGCCGGACAAGCCCATAAAATCACATGGGTCTAGCGTTTTTAACCCCTGCTACAGTCTCCTCCGTTCTTGTGAAGGGACTGGGGTTTTCTGTTGCTTCTTCTTCTGACTTTCACCACTGAGGCAGTTTTCACTTCATCCCCAAGTGTGAAAGTGTTGGCAGACAGTGATTTGTGGTCAGTTCATAACTGGGTTCAACCATGTTTCACGTTACATGTATTAACATAAAAAGAATTAGAATCAATCCAAGATATGTTTAATTATGGCATTCAGTGTGTTCACTTTATTAGCATTAGAATGTTCGTGATCAATTCATAAGGTATTCGACTTATTCCACTTACTACATTTAGTGCGTTGACATAAGATGATTCGTGACTAGTTCATGATGTTTCTCACTTGTTGCTAGACTTGATCTGCTGAGTAGTACGCAGCACCGGACTTATGTCTCTCTCACTCTCTCTTTCTCTCTTGCTCTCACTCTCTCTTTTTAGCTCTTGCTATTTGTATTTTTACTTTTTCTTTCTTCACTATTTTTCTTAGAGCTAGTCAATTTTATTCTTTTTACAGAAGTGACTTAGATTCCTTTGCTCTTGGTTTCGTTACTTTCTCTACAGATTATTGTGGGGGGCATGGGGTGGTGCTCCGGGCTGACTCCTGGCTCTGTGCTCAGGGATCACTCCTGGTGGGGTTCAGTGGATCATACGGGGTGCCAGGGATCGAACCTGCATCAGCCATATGCAAGGCAGATGCCTTATCTATTATACTATCTCTCCAGCCCCCAAATGGAATCATTTTGTGCTTTTCTCAATTTTTTGTTCATGCGAAGATGGGACCTGTATGTGTGTGCATGTGTGAATGTATACATGCGAGTGCACATGAGTATGTGCATGTGAGCGTGGAGTGTGTATGTGTGTGCATGTGAGCATGTGTACATGTGTGTGCAAGTGTGCACATGTGAGTGTATGTGCTCATGTTTGTGCATGTGGGTGTGCATGTGAGCACAAGTGCACTCATGTGTGCAAGTGCACGCATGTAAATGCTCTTGTGTACACATGTATGAGTGTATGTGATATATGAATGTGCACCTATGTATGTCAGTGTGTGCATGAATGTGTGAGTGCATGTGCATACATGTGTGTGACAGCATATATACATGTCATGTCAGTGTGTGTGAACATAATGAGTGTGTGTGAGCGTATGTATGTGAATGTGTGAGTGCAGGTGTGTGTGTGAATGCATCTGAGTGTGTGTGCATTTGAGTGTGAGTGCCTGTGAGTGAAGTACACGTGAATATGCTTGCGTGTGCATGTGTGAGTGTGTACATGTGAATGCATGTGTGTAAATGCCTGTGAGTGTGACTGTGAGCACATGTGTGAGTGCCTGTGAATGTATGTGCATGTGTGTGCCTGTGTGTGTGTTCCTGTGAGTGTGTGCAAGCCTGTGTGTGTACCTGCCTGTGAGTGTCTGTGAATGTGTGCATTCCTTTGAGTGTGTGTCCATGCCTGTGTGTGCCTGTGAGTATATGTGTGTGTGTCTGTGTGTGTGCCTGTGAGTGTGTGCATGCCTGTGTGTGCTTGTGAGTGTATGTGCCTGAGTGTGTGTGCCTATGAGTATGTCTGTGAGTGTGTGTGTGCCTGTGAGTATGTGTGCATCTGTGAGTGCATGTGAGTGTGTGTGTGTGCCCATGTGTGTGAGTGTGCATGCAGCTGTGAGCAGGCGCTTGCTCGCACACAGGGAACGTTGTTCGACCATGTCCTGTTGTCCCGGGAGAGTGGCTGCGTCCCTGTTGTTGGGTCTGGGTCTACCCTGGTGCGCCGTGTGCAGGTGGCACCCTGGTCCCAGGCTCCAGCCGCTGCTCCCTGCTGGCCCCCGCTCAGGGGCTCCTGTTCCGGGTCACGAGGGTGTGGGCCGGGTGCTGAGACTGTTCAATATCCTGCGAAGCAAAGCACAAGAATGTTCAACTTCCTTCCATAAATTATATGGAAAGGCAAGAAAACAAAACAAAACCAAAAAACCCACAACCCAAGAGAAAGTCTTTTTCTCCCCAGGAGGAGCACACCCAAAGCGAGCCCACGGGAGACGGTGCCTCAGTCTGTCCTGTCCCGAGACGAGAATCGAGGGCCGCAGAGGTGGGGCCACGGCCGTTTCCCCCAGTTGCTCCGGCTCCGGAATCCAGGGCGTGGCCCCGCTCTGCGGCCGCCTTTTCTCAGTAAATATTGTGCTGTTGAATTAATATGAAAATTAACTGGCCCTGTGGCTGCTTATTCATCCCGGGTGTGGGCGACTCGGGCAGGTGATGAGTCCCTCCAGCCTGTGCCGTCGGCAGCTCTCGGGCCTGGTCGAAACACTTGATCAGGTTCACTCTGGAGATGAGGCTCAGGATGGGCCCTTGGTGCTGCATGGTCCAACCAAACACGAGCCAGGGGTGGCCTGGGCGTGTCCCCCTCACCGAAAACTAAAAAGAGATGAGATTCATTTGCTCTTCCGTTTTTTTGTTTTTTGTTTGTTTTTTGCTTTTGCGGGGTCACACCCGGTGATGCACAGGGGTTACTCCTGGCTCTGCACCCAGGAATTACTCCTGGCGGTGCTTGGGGGACCATATGGGATGCTGGGAATCGAACCCGGGTCGACTGTGTGCAAGGCAAACGCCCTACCCGCTGTGCTATGGCTCCAGCCCCTGCTCTCTGTTAGGATAGATTGTGGAAGCTCTTTGGACAAGCGCTTAGCATAGTCATTCTCACTCCCCATACTCATTGGATTAGACCTGGGATAATAGACTGACTCCAATAGGCATTTGGGGGCCATGCCTGGCGGTGCTTAGGGATCACTCCTGGTGGGCCTTGGCCTTTGCCTTTCACGTCGCCGACCTGGGTTCGATCCCCGGCACCCCATATGGTCCCCCGAGCACCACCAGGAGTGATTCCTGAGTGCAGAGCCAGGAAGAAGCCCTGAGCATCGCCAGGTGTGGCCCTCAAAACCAGAAAGTCAAAAGTAAATAAATGAAAGAGTTGGGGGACTGATTTCACGATCGCTTTAGTTTTTAGTTCCCTTTGTCACTCCGTGTGAGTCAGTGTGCTCCTCTTGCATGCTTGCTTACAGGAAGGGGTGGGAGAGAAAACATGAATTGTTGGTTTGGCGAAGTAGGATATTTTGGATGGAATAAATGATGGGAGCTGGAGCTGGAGCTGTAGCGGGGAGGGCATTTGCTTTGTGCGCAGCCAACTCAGGTTCAATCCCCAGGACCCCATGTGCTGCCCCAAACTGCCAGGGGTGATTCCTGAGCACGGAGTCAGACATAAGCTCAGAGCACCACTGGGTGGGGCCACCAAACTAAAATAATAACAATAATAATAGTAATAGTAATAATAATAATTGTCTTCTATGAAGCCGTAGTGTTTACTGTAGCACCCTGTTTGGAATTTCAACTACAGGTTGCAAAAAAAAGAAGAGAAGGAATTTAGAGCCTATTTTGCTGGGATGTTCTGAAATGTACTAGGGCAAAGAAAACTGCTTGGAATTCATTTCATAATCTTGGGGCATTGCTAAATCGTTCTTTTAAAGGTTAAAATTAATGCTGGAGGTAATAATGAAGGCTGCAGCTAGCAGGCACTCGTCTGTTCCTCTCCAGAGAAAAGATGCACAATCCGAGGGCCAGAGAGTCGGGACAGGGGTCACGGTGCTTTCCACGCACCTGGCAGCCCCAGGTGCAGTCCCTGGCACCCCGCCTGGTCCCTGGGCACCGGCAGGAAGTGAGCCTTTCGTGCAGAGCCAGGAGTAAGCCCTGAGCACCGCCGGGTGTGTCCCCCAAATCAGAAAGAATAAAGGAGAAAGCTGGGCCCCAGCCGTCAGCGGCAGAGGCAGTTCCCTTTCCATTGTTCTCCTGCTCCCTGTGGCTAGTGGGACAAGATCCATGTGACTGGCGCTCCTGGGACACGGGACTGGATGCATTCGGAGCCCTCGCTGCTGCCTGTGAGGAGAAAATGGTCCATAAACCAAGCACTTTTTTTTTTCTTCTTGGCTTTTTGTTGGGTCACACCCTGTGATGTTCAGGGCTGACTGCTGGCTCTGCACTCAGGAATTACTCCTGGCGGTGCTCAGGGGACCCTCTGGGATGCCAGGGATCGAACCAGGGTTGGCTGCGCTCAAAGCGAACACCCCACCCTCCGTACCATCACTCGGGCTCCTTCATTCCCTTTCAGATCACTTTCCGGGGGGTAGGGGAGGGGGCATCAACCCAGGGCTTGCGCCAGCCCTCTGAGCCAACCGCCTTCTCCCCAACTCCAGTGAGAAAGAAATTTTTTGTTCTTTTCAAATAAGGAATAAGTTAGCAGTTCCTTTCAAAGACAAAAAAACAAAACCAGAACCTAGGGCCCAGAGAGATCGCTAGTACAGAGGGTGAGGAATCTCCAGCATCCCATACTGTCCCCGAGTTTGGCAGGGCTGAACCCTGTGTGTAGAGCCGGGAGTGACTACTGAGCACCGCTGCGTGTGCCTCTGCCTCCGTCCCCCCCCCCGCCACACCCCCCCACTCACATATTAGAAACATTTTCTCACAGTCCATGGCTTATGTTTGCACCCTGGTATGGGATCTCTTACGATTTACATTTTTTATTTAATTTACGGTGCCGGGGAATGGAACCCGGAGCCTCCAGGCTTTCTGCGTTAATGCCAACCGCTCACCACCACCCTGACGTGTTGTCCTTAGAGTAGGCGCCTGCCAGGTGAGGGTTTGGCCAGAGGAGACGGATCCTCCTACCTGTGACAGGGAGAAGCTGCTCTGGTATCTCTGAGTATCTGCTTGTGGAGTTTCTGGTTTATCAGGCCTCAGACCAGGCCTCTGGGCCAGTGGCTCCGCATGGCACTTGTAATTGATCAACTTTATGACTTTTTGCCTAAAAATATTGTTTAGAGAGACTATTTGTAAAAAGAAGCTATGTTTTTTTGGGGGGGGATCGAAGGGGGCCCACACCTGGCTTACTCCTGGCTCTAAGCCCAGGGGACCATGTGATGCCAGAACTCAAACCCAGGTGGGCCTCGTGCAAGGCAAACACCCTACCTGCTCTGGCCCCCACGGAAATGAGGTTTTTAAACTTTTTGGATCAAGCTGAAAATGGGACAGACATTTCTGGTATGTTTTCTTTAGGATTTTAATTTTGCTGTGAGAGATTCAGAGTGAGGTGAAAACATGATTCTTCAAAACCCGGGCCCCCAGCGCCCCCACCCCCCAAGTTCTGAAGCAGCTTTTTTTTTTCTTTTTGGGTCACACCCGGCAATGCACAGGGGTCACTCCTGGCTCTGGACTCAGGAATTACTCCTGGTGGTGCTCGGGGGGCCAGATGGGATGCTGAGAATCGAACCTGGGTCGGCCACGTGCAAGGCAAACGCCCTACCCGCTGTGTTATCGCTCCAGCCCCTGAAGCAGCATTAAGGAACATAGAAGAATATCAGGTCAAACATAAGAAGAGAAAGGTGAAGCATGGTATTCTTTTTTGGGGGTAAAAAATATATGCAAATATATAACACATATATATGTATGTATATATATATATATATATCTGCACGTGCTCATCTAGATTGTTCTGTGCTGTTGTTCATTATGAATGGGAACAGCCTGTATCAAATAAGTACGTAGGATGATTGTGCCGAACAATCCTTTTGTTTTGAGTAGCTAAAAAAATAAATAAATAAATGATAGTAGGCTGTAGGGAATTTTAGAACTCTGTGAAATGATAGCGCTGCGGTTAGCTGATCTTCCTAAAACCGCCAGTAAACTCTGCTTCACCTCCCGGAGTACAAAAGCATCTGGGTGCCCGGGACTCGGCCCGTGTGTCCCGTGCCCGCCTTCAGGCCGGCGTGTCTGTCTGAACGCCCCTTTGCTTGGAGTATAAAGTGCTGTCCAAGGCAAGCAGAGATGAGCCCAGGACAGGTGGGATGGTTTAACAGGTTGGAGTGTGTGTCTTTGCCCGCAGGAGGCCAGGGCTGATTCCTTGCCCTGGGACCGAACGGTCCCCGGAGCACTGCAGAGAGAGCGGCCCACCTAGAAGGAGCCCCCCTCTCTGCGTGGTCCAAGGTGACCTCCACGCTCATCAGCCCGTCAGCGCATCAAAGCCGGCCTGTCCGGTCAGCCAATCAAAGCCGGCCTGCCCGAGACGGAGCCTGGGAAGGAAGCCGCCCACCTGGGCTTGGCCGCTAATACTGACACGCAATAAACTCAGGCGTAAAGCGGATTAGATGAGATCCGAGCTTAGGTGCTGACCCCGTGGGCACACTGAGGATTCTCGGGTTATCTCTCTGGCCGGTGCCCTGCTTTCGTATGGGGAGACTGTGGATGCATGTCTGGTGTTCCCCGTCAGGCCGGTGGACCCGTGTTGGCTGGCCCTGCGTTCCGCTGTGTCTCTTTTACCTGCAGTGGTGGCTTTCACTGAAGGGCCCGGAGCCCAGGATTTCAGAGTGCATCTTTGCTGCTTTTGGGGGGAGGGGGGCACCACACCTGACAGTGCTCAGGGGTTCCTCCTGGCTCTGCGTTCAGGAATTATTCCTGGTGGGTGCCAGGGGGGACATTACGGGATGCCGGGGATCGAACCCCGATTGACGGTGTGCAAGGCAATGCCCTCCCTGCTGTATAATGGCTCTGGCCCAGCCTCCTTGCTGCTTTGCTGCTCTCCAGGCTGGGAGCTCACTGTGTGCTTTCCCATACTCCGGGGGAGACTTCTGGTTCCGAACCTTGAGTCCCTTGCAGCTTGGGATCACTGGGAGTTTTCTCCCCCTCCTTGGTGACTTGAATGAATCTGGGTGGAGGGTAGGGTGTGGGGTGGGGGGGGTGTTGGCGGTGGAAGGGCCAGAAAAGAAAGCCTTACAAGCAGCTGACCCGGGTTCGATCTCTGTAACCCCGTATGATAACCCCGAGCACTGCCAGAGTGATTCCGGAGCAGAGCCGAGAGTAAACCCTGAGCACTGCCGGGTGTGGGCCACACCCCCCTCCCGACAAACCCAAACAAAGACCAGAAGAGCGTTTAGTACAGACGGGCAGTTAGAAACAGGTCCTGTTTCCAGCCTCGTATTCGAGCGAGAGATCTTTATCATTCATTCATCTTTATGCATCCATTCAGTTATTTCCACCACGCCCGGTATGCCGAGTACTTGCTCAGGCCCCGCCAGGGGTCAAAACCAGGCGTCCTGCCAGGAGTGACCCAGATTCCCACCCTCCCCACCACTGCCCCTGCAGTCAGAACCCAAAATGCCATCTGCTGTATCTCGGCACCCCACCCCTGTGCCGGGCCTTTTGGGGTGCAGGGGGGTGGGTGGCAACGCTTCACTCCGAAGACCGCTTACGAGGCGCGGTAACAACAGTCCAAGAGATGTGATAACGTGGTGCGTTCCCAGTTTTCTTGTTTTGTTTTTTTTTCCTGCTAGTTACCTGCCCATCCATCACCTCTTGTTCGGGTGGTCTTGTTCTCAGTGAACAAACTAAGGGGTCCCCCGAAACTCCCCGGGAGAAGGCGAGGCGAAACTTCCTGCTTCCTCTCCTTTTTAAAACTCGGGATTGTGAAACAACTTCATACTTCGAGAATAGTTGCAAAAAAAAAAAAGGGTACAAAGAATCCCCGTTTACCCTTCACCCAGATTCCTCAAATGTTAACATTTTAGCGTGTTTACTTCATCCCTCTCGCTCCCCTCCCCTCTCCCCCTTCCCCCCTTGTGTCTCTTGTGTGCAGGAGTTTGGGCCCCTCCATCTCCTCCTGCCCTCTTACCTGGGCCCAGTGTGACTCAGTGGCCCGTGCGTTTTATTCAGTTTGTGCTCAGCGGCCCCGGCTCCCGGGTACTTCTCTGTCTTTGGAGTCTGGAGTTGCAGAGGGTGGCCCGTGGGGTGGGCGAACGGAGTGACCTGTGACCCTCCATCTGTGTCGTTTGATGGTCAGTCATGATTCAGTGGACTTTGTGCTTTCTTTGCTGGGAATGTCCTGGTTTGTAAAGGGGGGGTGGGAGGGCGAGAGAGAGAGAGAGACAGAGACAGAGACAGAGAGGAGAGAAAGAGATATGCAGAGAGAGACAGAGATAGAGACAGAAAGAGGAGAGAGCGAGGAGAGAGATTTGCAGAGAGATAGAGACAGAGAAAGGGAGAGACAGAGAGATACAGAGAGAAAGAGACAGACAAAGGAGAGAAAGATATGCAGAGAGAGACTGAGACAGAGGAGAGAGAGGAGAGAGATATATGCAGAGAGACAGAGACAGAGATAGAGAAAGGGGGAGACAGAGAAAGGGAGAGAGAGACAGAGATGCAGAGAGAGCGAGGAGAGAGAAAGATATGCAGAGAGACAGAGATAGAGAGAAACAGAGACAGAGAGAAACAGAGAGACAGAGAGAGAGGGGAGAGATGCAGAGACAGAGAGATACAGAGAGATAGAGAGACAGAGAGAGACATCACATACCTGGCGCTGGAAGAGGGTCTGTCCTTCTCAGGCCAGGGAATTAAGGACCCTGCTGCCCCAGTCCGTTAGCTGGTTGGGACAGGCCCTCGGGAGTGGGTCCTGGCGGCGGGTTGTTAACAGGGATGTACGAGCTGCTCAGGTGCCAAAAAACTTCACCTGCAAAAAAAATGTTAAGGGGGGTAGGGGCCACACCCAGCGAGGCTCAGGGCTTCCTCCTGGCTCTTCACTCAGGAATCATTCCTGGTGGTACTCGGGGATCCTAGGGATGCTGGGGACCGAACCCTGATCGGCTGCATCCAAGGCTGACGCTCTACCCACTGCACCGTCACCCCGGCCCTTTGCTTGCAAGGTTTTGCAGACTCCTGCGCTTCTTTTCTCTGTACCAGGCAGTTGCCAAAAAATGATCTTTCCCAGACTGACCTGTGAAGCACTCCGTGGGGTGTTCTGTGTCCTGGGTTCTCCCCGCCAGCCACCTGCCTGGGCTTTAGAACATTCTTGAATGTTCTCTCTGAGTTGTGCCTTCAGCTCTATGTCAGAAGTGCTGGGCCCACCCTCTTCTTTCTGCCTCCCTGTTCCTCCTTTTCACTGCGTTCCCAGGGTGGCGTCCAGCAGGAACACGGGCCACTGTCAGTCTTGTTGTGGAGCATCGCGTGTGCGTTCTGAGAAGGTGCCGTGGCCCCTGGAAGCGGCAGCTGGCTGCTATGGCCGCAGAAATAGTTCTTTGCTCCTGGAGGCTGGAAGTGGGGGAGAGGGGGGCGTTGCATGCCGTGTGTGTGTGTGTGTGTGTGTGTCTGTGTGTGTCTGTGATGAGTGATGGGTGGTATGTGTCTGTGTGTGTGGGGCTGAGTGTTGGGTGTTGTGTGTGTGTGTGTGTGTGTGTGTGTGCTGAGGGTGAATGCTGAGTGGCGTGTGTGTCTGCGTGTCTGTATGTGGGGGGGTTACTGCTGGGTGCCATGTGTTGTGTGTGTGATATGAGTGCTGGGTGGTATGTGTGTGAGAGGGTAAGTGCTGGGTGCCGTGTGTGTGTGTGTGTGTGTGTGTGAGTGCTGGTTGCCGTGTGTATGTGGGGGGGGGGGTTGAGTGCTGGGTGGTATGTATGTGTGTGAGGTGGGTGAGTGCTGAGTGGTATGTGTATCTGTGTGTCTGTGTGTTTGTGGGTTGGGTGAGTGCTGGGTGCTGTGTGTGTGTGTGTGTGTGTGTGTGTGTGTGTGTGATATGAGTGCTGGGTAGTATGTGTGGGGATGAGTGCTGGGTGCTTTGTGTGTGTGTGTGTGTGTGAGAGAGAGAGAGATGAGTACTGGATGGTATGTATGTGTGTGGGGGGGTGGTTGCTGGGTACCGTGTGTGTGTGTGTGTGTGTGTGTGTGTGTGAGTGCTGGGTGGTATGTATGTGTGTGTGAGGTGGGGAGGTGGGTGAGTGCTGAGTGGCGTGTGTGTGTGATGAGTGCTGGGTG
Source organism: Sorex araneus (assembly GCF_027595985.1). Classification (NCBI taxonomy): domain Eukaryota; kingdom Metazoa; phylum Chordata; class Mammalia; order Eulipotyphla; family Soricidae; genus Sorex; species Sorex araneus. The sequence goes on along the minus strand of NC_073302.1, from coordinate 302,814,185 downwards.
GTATGTACGTATGTCTGTGTGTGTCTGTGTGTAGGGTGAGTGCTGAGTGTCATGTGTGTCTGTGTGTTTGCGTGTGCGGGGTGAGTCTGGTGCCATATGTGTGATGAGTGCTGGGTGGTGTGTATGTGTGTGTCTGTCAGTCTGTGTGTTGGGTGGGCCCTGGGGGTGTCCTGCTCAGCGTGGCTGGGTACAGTTTGTGGGTGCACTTCAGGGGGTTCACTTTTCAGATCAAGAGCGCGTAAGCCGACGTGAGCTCTCTCCTTGACGCCTAATTGCTCCCTAATAAGACAGCTCCAGGGGCTACACACGGGCTGTGCGTTTGCAGATGCCGGCACAGCTGTGCTGGCTGCAGCTCTCCAGGATTTGGTGCTTATTTGGCACTAAGTTACAGAGAGTGTGAAGACACTCCGGGTTGTCCTGAAGGCATGTTGCGGAGCCTTCTGGAGCCTTCTGGAAGGGCCGTATTGCGGCGAGAATGTCCTGCGACTTGGCTTCCCAGCCAAAGAGAATCAGCTCTTGAGATTCTTGAAAAGCTTTTCCTTGCCGGAGCTGGAGCGATAGCCCAGTGGGGAGTGCTTTTCCTTGCACGCAGCCCACCCAGGTTCTGTCCCCAGCACCCCTGATGGTCCTCCGAGCACCGCCAGGAGTGAGTCCTGAGTGCAGAGCCGGGAGGAAGCCCCGAGCATCACCGGGTGTGACCCAGACATCAAAGACAGAAGGAAGGCATTTCTTTCCAAACGCTTGCTGGCTCCCAGGCATGGGGCTGCCGAACCCTCGGGCTCTGCAGGCCGAGTTTCCAACAGCTCTGCCCCGCCTCAGTTCTCCGACGCCTGATTTCTATCATGACTGTCTCTGTTGGCAGAGTTGAGGGTTCTTTTGATTTCCCCCTACAGTTTGCAGTATGTGGGGGGCCCGCCCCGGGAAACCCAGATCTGCCCACGGGCGCTGCTGCTTCACAGCCGAGCCTCTTCCCTGTGGCCCTCTGGTCATCTTGTCGCTGGGAGCGTCCACCCTGTCCCCAGCTAGCTGGTGTCTGAGTGCCGGACGGCGCTGCTCAGGGACCCAGGCCCCCCTGATGGTGCTGCATCTCTGGGGCTGCCGCTGGCGATGCCCCCGGGACCAGAGGGTGCTGAGAAGTGAGCGCCGGCCTCGTGGGCACCCTGGCTGTGGAGCTGCCCCTGCCCCCCAGGCTCCAGTCTCGGTCACCTGAAAGTGGGGACTGTAAGGGAGGAGGAATTCGGGGGGCTCTCTCTCCCCCTCCCCCATGTCCGTGGCCCTCCGCCCGCCACCGTGGTTGACGGGGAGGGGGGCAAGGCTCCCCCTAGCGGGGTGAGTGTGCCCCGTATACAGGAGTGGGTGCCGGGCCTCCCCCCAGCCCCAGGTCACAGGTGTGTCCCCACCTGCCTCTGACCCTCAGCGACAGACCCGCGTGTCACTTCCTAAGAGACGTTATCAATGGGCGATGGGCCCAGCCCCGGAGAAACTGCCGCAGAGAAAAGGGGTGGCCACCCCGAGGGACTCGCCCCACTCCCACGTGGTCCCGGGACACTGGCAGACGCAGCCCTGGTGGGCGCAGGGGCCGTCCCGCCAACCAACCGGAAGTGGAGATGGCAGACGGGAAACGGGAAGGTCTGAGCCCGAAATCAGCGCCAGGCCTGCGGGCCGCCCGGAGTGAACCCCGTGGGTCCACCCTGTGACTCTTCGTCATGGTTCAGGGCTGACCGCTTGAGGACAAAGCTGCACCTGACCACAGCTGGGTGCTGGCTGCCGCTGCCGCTGCCAGGAACTGCAGCCTGTGGTCGGCCCCATGGTCGCTCCAGCCACAGTAGGGAAAGTCGTGGCCACGGCAGTTGCATAGACGCTGGGGTGAAGGGGCTGCTCTGAGATGGGTCCGGTCATTCACCAGCCGGCAGGCGTGTACGCAGGGGACAGCGGCCCCTACCTGTGCAGCCCACAGCCCAGGGAGGGCGAAGATTCAGTCAAGAAATTTTGCATCCAGGGGCTGGAGCCTTAGCACAGCGGGGAGGGCGTTTGCCTTGCATACGGCTGACCCAGGTTCGATTTCCCAGCATCCCATATGGCCCCCTGAGCACCGCCAGGAGTAAGCCCTGTGCATTGCCAAGTGTGACCCAAAAAGCGAAAGAAAGAAAAAGAAAGAAAGAAAGAAAGAAAGAAAGAAAGAAAGAAAGAAAGAAAGAAAGAAAGAAAGAAAGAAAGAACTTTTGCATCCAGGGGCTGGAGCGGTAGGACAGTGGGGAGGGTGTTTGCCTTGCATGCAGTCAGCCAGGCTTCCCAGAACACTACCAGCAATAATTCCTGAGTGTAGAGACAGGGGTAACCCCTGGCATTGCTGGGAGAAAGAAAAGAGAGGAAAAGAAAAGAAAGGAAAAGAAAAGAAAAGAAAGTGAGAGGAAGGAAGAAAGAGAAAGAAAGAGATAAAGAGAAAAAATGAAGGAAAGAAAGAAGGAAGGAAGGAAGAAGGGGGAAGGAAGGAATGAGGGAGGGAAGGAGGGAAGGGAAGGAAGGAGGAAAGGAAAGAAGGAAGGAGGGAGGGAGAGAAGGAGGGAGGGAATGGGAAGGAAGGAAGGAAGGAAGGAAGGAAGGAAGGAAGGAAGGGAGGGAGGGAGGGAGGGAGGGAGGGAGGGAGGGAGGGAGGGAGGGAGGGAGGGAGGGAGGGAGAGAAATCTTGCATCCCTTGCAGGGGTGACTTAAGGCAGGTGACCCTGGTGCCGGTGGGGGGGGGGAATCAGCCGTCTATTGGTTTGGATTTGGGCCACTGCCAGCCGTCCTCGGGTGCCCCGGGGCTGCCGTGTGTCCAGCCTGCGCCCAGCCCGACCCAGCATACAGTTGGTGATGAGGCGGGTCAGGAGGCGGCCTCGGGGCTGCAGCCCTGCCTTCACACCTCGGACCCCGCGCACAGTGCCCCCAAGCACAGAGCCCGGAATAGCCCCTCAGTGACCTCGACACCAAAACTCAAGAGAGAAAAGCAGGCGGGAGAAAAGGCAAGGAAGGGGCCGCCTTCGAGCGTGCAGAGGTCAAGGGACCTGGGGGCGCGGGCGGCGCCTTCCTCAGGAGTAGCCCCCGGGGCGGCCACGCGTGCACGCTCAGGGAAGCCTTTCTCCACCTGCCAGTGGCTGGGGCACGCGAGGGGAAGGTCCGGTGCCCCCCTTTGGCCAGGCAGATCATTGCGCCATCTCCCGCACAGAGGCTCCGTGAGATATGGACCAAACGCCATCCTGACCCTCGTGGGGACGTGGACAAAGTCAGTCAATAAGGATCCATCGTACAGCCGCTTGGGCGCTTGCCGTGCACGTGGCTGGTCCGGGTTCGACCCCCAGCAGCCCATAGGGTCCCCTGAGCCCCGCCAGGAGTGATCCCCGAGTGCAGAGCCGGGAGTCAGCCCTGAGCCCTGCGGGGTGTGGTGGGACGGGAAGGCTTGGCCGCAGGCACGGCTGCCCGCAACGGCTGCCCGCACAGAGCCGGCGTCCAGGGAGCTCGCTGGCCTGGCACGGAGCGGGCAGGCTGTGGGCGCTTTCCTGGGTCATGCATTTTCCATGCCTGAAGGTGGGGAGAAAGAGCTTCTTCCCGAGCTGGCAAGGGCCGGAGGGGGCGGCGGGCGGGGGGCGCTGGCTTAGTGTGTGGCCCACCCTGGGTCTATCCCGGCAGTCAGGAGTCACCCCAGATGCTGCCGGGCCAAGCTCCTGCACCCCGGGGAGCATCTAGCATGAAGGAGGAGGAGTCCACAAGCATGGACCATGGAGCCAGGCTAGGAGAACTGGGGGTGGGCAGAGGGTGTCTGTGAACTTGGCTGGGGTGGGGGCTGCTGGGGCAAGATGAAACTTCCCCAGCGGAAGTGAGACCCCTCCCTTACTCTCTCTCTCTCTCTCTCTCTCTCTCTCTCTCTCTCCCTCTCTCCCTCTCCCTCCCTCTTTCCCTCTCTCTCCCTCCCTCTCTCTCCTCTCTTCCTCTCTCTCCCTCTCTCCCTTTCTCCCTCACTCCCTCTCCCTCTCTCCCTCCCTCTCTCCCTCCCTCTCTCTCTCCCTCTTTTCCTCTCCCTCTCTCCCTCTCCCTCTCCCTCTCCCTCTCTCTCTCTCTCTCTCTCTCTCTCTCTCTCTCTCTCTCCCTCTCTCCCTCTCTCCTGCTCTCTCCCTCTCCCCCCCCCCAGATTTCTTTACTGTGAAAGGGGCTTGAGGGAGGATGGGGGCTATGGGAGGGGCAGAGGTGGGGACTCATTGGTCACAGCTGTCGGGAACGTGGTGTGGTGGCCACCGCCAGGTGCCTGGAGGGAGGGAGACCAGCCCGCTGCAAAGGGCTCCCGAGACCCTTGGCCCCAAGGACCCCCAAGCCCCGTGGCTTCGCCCCCTCGGCGTTAATAAATAATGACGGGGCCCTGGAGAGATCTGCGGGAGCAAGACTCCTTCCCTCGCCCGTAAGCAGAGCTGGGAGTGTCCCCCCCCAAATCCGGTGGCAGAGGCAGGTCCCCTGGGAAGCCTCCCCAGCTCCCCGTGAACACTGGGGCCCCGGGATGCGAGGGCTGCCAGGGAAGGGGCCCTCTGCAGCCTGGCACCTGCCCTGGGTCGGGTGTAGCAGAGTTCCGAGACCCTTAGCAGTTTCCCCCGGTGACAGATGCCTCCCCCCGACGCCCCTCCTTCTCCAGCTGCCCCTCCAACCTGCCCTGCCTGGGCCTTCTGGTCTGCAGACCTGGCCGGGGGGCTCTGTGGATGGTCTGGCAGCGTCCACCCACGCCCCCTTCCCTCGACACCCCCCAGCGCCTTTGCCGAGTCTCCCTGACCAGGTTCGTGGTACTTCACTGGGTCCTGTGATTTCAGCCATCCACAGTCCTCTGTGATGGAGGAGGAGAGCCACTTCCATTGTGTTGTTTTTGGGTGTGTGAGTGTTTGGGGGTCACACCTGGCGGTGCTCGGGGCTGGTTCTGGGCTCTGCTCAGGGATCACCCCGGCAGGGCTCGAGACTGTATCGGGAATCGAGCCCAGGTTGCCCCGTGCGAGGCAAATGCCCACCCTGCTGTGTTATTACTCCGCCTCCCCTTGGTTTTATTTTTTTGTGGTGGGGGGGCTGGGGACCCCCTGTTGGTGCTTGGAGACTCACTGTGACAGTGCTTGAGGGACACTAGCAGTGCTGCGGGTCGAACCTTGACTCCTTGCACTGTCTCCCGCCCTGATCCCAAAGTCGGACCCAAGGCTTTCGTCTTCCCAGTCACCCCCTTTCTCCCCCACCCCCCACCTTTCCCGAGACCAGGTGTCATGTGTGATGTTTTTCCTTCCAGGTGGGAGCAGAGTAGGGAAGATATGGCGGGGGGTGCTTCTGTCTGAATGACCAGCACAGGGGACCCGAGGATGTCACAGCAAGGGGCAGAAGGGACAGAGGCATCAAAACGAAGCTGGAAGCCAGACCCCCACCTCCACACACACACAGGGACCCCTACAGCGGAAACACTGGGCAGTGAGAGAAGGAGGGGAGAGGGGAAGCAGGCCGCCCCCATGTCTGGCCACACAGGTGAGGCTGGGAGGTGAGGCCTGGTCTGGGGACCTCCCCAGGACCTCGGGCCCCTCAGCTCAGCACCCGGCTCACTGGTGTGGTTTTGGAGCTGGACCTGTGTCCTTTGGGCTGTGTCACCATCGTCATCATTCTTTCTTCTATTGCTTGGAGTGACCAAGGTGTAAGTGGGGGCCCGGTTCTATTTGGCTTCTGGAGTAGGGACCATGTTCCCAGAACGCCTACCGTTCATTTAGATGTTTTGATAGTGGGAGAGAGGTGGAGGGGGGGCTGGCTTTCTCGAAAGGCCACTGTCTGCACTGTCCTCCCATTGCTCATCGATTTGCCTGAGCGGGCACCAGTAACATCTCCATTGTGAGACTTGTTGTTACTGTTTTTGGCATATCCAATACGCCACAGGTAGCTTGCCAGGCTCTGCCATGCGGGTGGGATGCTCTCGGTAGCTTGCCGGGCTCTCTGAGAGGGGCGGAGGAATCGAACCCGGATTGGCCATGTGCAAGGCAAATGCCTTACCTGCTGTGCTATCACTCAAATGGTACTTGTGGGGCTGGAGAGAGAGCAGAGGGGTGAGGCGCGGTGGGCCTTGCGTGCGGCTGACCCAGGTTCCATCCCCAGCACCGCAAGGGGGTCCGCTGACCCCCGCTGGGGGTGATCCCTGAGCAGAGCGAGGTGGGGGCCCCCAAAACTAAAACCAAGAAGATAAAAGGTATCGGACTAAGGGTCCCTCATCGTTCTAGAACGTTCCCCACCTACACCCAGTGGGATCATCAGTGAACGGGGTAGGTGCGTGGGGGGCAGTTCTCTTCCGGGTCACGGGCTGGGTGGGTTCCAGCACCAGAGTCCAGTCCCCGGAGACCTGTGCTTCAGGGATGGACTCAATTTAACCAGGAGGTTTTAGGGGTCCAGGGCCGGGAGGTTGGATCATGAGAAAGCGGAGCGGAAGGAAAGGTAATTTTTGGTGGGGGGCAGGGGGGAGCTCCCAGCAGGCAGGTGATCCTCTGCGGGAGACCCCCACCCGCCCTGCAGTGAGTTTCTGGGGATCAGGTTACCTTCAGCTTCCTGTCACAGCTTGGAAAACACCCGGACCACGTCTTGTCCCCGTTATGTGCTCTGACACTTATTTATTTTATTTTATTTTTTTAAGGAAAAACAGGAAGCTGGGACCGGGAGTCGGTCTGCACAGGCAGCGAAAGTTGGGGAATCTAATTTTTTTTTTGTTGGGGGGGAGGGGGTGGAACTCTCCGCTGGTCACGGAGAGCTCAGGCATCCCAGTCCCCAGGGACCTCCTGACTTGGGGACTCCGGGTGGGGCAGAGCAGCCAAGAGCCAGGCTGTCATCGGCGGCATCCTTGATTGGCATCTGGGGCCGGGGGCAGCTGCTCCCAGGGGTGGCCCCTCAGGGCTGGCTGTGCCAGCGCAGGCCCCCGCTCCTGTCTGGCTCCCCCCACCCCAGCCCCCACTTTTCCAGGCGGGAGTTTTCTGGGTCTCTGGGATCCCGCAGAGAATACACTTTTGTTTTGGGGGGGTGGGACTTTGAATGAACCAGATGTACTGGAGACACCCTCCCCCCCAGCCCCCCTGTTTCTCCTCCTTCCTCGGGGCTGTTCAGAGGTGCTAACAGCTAATAAATGGGGAGCAGGGGAGCTCCCTCAAGTGGGACAGGGCCCCCCGACCGCCCCCACCCTCCCGGAAACCCGCGCCTGTGCCGGGCCTGCATTTCAGGCCGGGCCAAGGAGTCTGCAGGGTGGGTCCGGGAGGAAGGGGAGCAGGGTGGGGACCCGCGGGCAGGGCGGAGGGGCCTCTCCTGGCTGCCGTGTCAAAGGTTGGGGAGCGCCTCCTGATTAAGGCTTGGAATGTGGGGATTGGAAAGCCGGGCCGCTCAGGCTTTCCCTCCGAAAATCCCACCCCGATAACAACAGAAAGGCATTATTTGACCTGCATCAACGCGTTTGAGCAGGAGGTCAGCTGCCGGAGTGGGGGTGGGGGGACGGGAGTAGGGGGCAGCTATTTAAGCCGGGCTAAATACAACTTGGGGACAGAGGCAGCCCGCTGCTGCTCGGGGTGCAGGGGGCCCCCTTTCTGTTCTGAGCTCGGGTGTAGCCCTGCCAGCACACAGCAGGCGCTTTGAAGGCCGTGGCGGGGCCTGGGGGTGGGGGAGGGGAGCGCGGCAGAATGCGCTTAGATATTTCCTGTTATATAAAGGCCGCATACTTCTCGTGCCAGTGAAGCGGCCGGCATTTAATCACGGTTGCAGGGACAGGCCTGGGTAGGCAGTGAGAGAGGGCTGGGCAGCCGGGTACAGGGCGAGGAGAGGGTTTTTAAAAATTCTACATGAGACATACTGGGTCTAAGGAAATAGCCGTGACCCCCAAAGAGAAGTGAGTTTGATGGGGGGGGGAGGTGGGCAGGGCCCCACAGGAAGGGACGACAGCACTTTTGTTTAATCCATCGAAGTGGTCCCGTAAGGGAGACCTGTACCCAGGTGGCCGTTCCAGATGAGAGAGTGTGTCTTGTGTCCCCAGAATAACTCCGTGTGTTTCTGGGCCGCGCCGCTCCCGTCCGCCTGCCAGTATTGAGTTCAGGAAACCAGGCTTCGGGGTTAGTGACGGGGACTTAAAACACCAGCCCTTTCACTCTCCCTCTCTCCCTCTGGGTGTTGTAGTCGGTAATACAGGCATCAGGTGGCCATCCTGTTCCGTTTGTAGTCTACCTTCAGCACGCATCTCCCATCCCGAGCGGGCCCTCCAAGCGTCCTTTACTTGGTGGTCCCTTCTCTATCTGAGCTGCCTCTTCCCCCAGCCTGCCACAGAGGCGGTGAGAGGGGTGTGTGTGTGTGGGGGGGGGAGAGGGGTGGGGGCGTGGGAGGGACGCTGGGACCATCGGTGGTGGAGAATGGGCACTGGTGGAGGGACGGGCACTCGACCATTGTATGACTGAAAGGCAAGCACGCAAGTTTGTAAGTCTGTAACTGTACCTCACGGTGGTTCATGAAAAAGATTAAATTAAATTAAAATAAAAAATAAAACACTAGTGGGGGCTGGAGTGATAGCATAGCGGGTAGGGTGTTTGCCTTGCATGTGGATGACCCGGGTTCGATTCCCAGCATCCCATATGGTCCCCTGAGCACTGCCAGGAGTAATTCCTGAGTGCAAAGCCTAGAGTACCCCTGTGCATCACCAGGTGTGACCCAAAAAGCAATAAATAAATAAATAAAACACTAGCCCCTTCTGCTTCCAGACTTGGCCCTCCCCCCCCCCCCAGGCACACCAGCACAGCTCTGTCCAGAGGCCAGCAGCTGCAGGGACGGCTCATCCCCTTCCCTCCTGTCATCATCATTGGCACTGTGTTGTCTGAGGCGGGGCAGGTCCCATGCCCAGGGGGTCGGTGGTGGCAGACCTTTAGTTTGGTCTGTGACCTGGAAGGTGGGGGGATCTGGAGCCTAGGGGTGGGACCCACCACCCCCGCAACTCCAGGGGTCCCAAGGGCAGCCATGCGGGCTTCACATTCAGCCTTTGTGGGGCTGTCAGGGGGATGAACTCTCAGCCTCAGGCCTGCAGGGCAGCCAGGCCCCTGTGCAGCCCGGGGGTCCTCAGGCCCAGCGCCAGCCTTCTGCTGCCTTTCTGGGGGCCGAGAGGGCGGGTGGGGTCTGGCCGCCGACCCCAAGGGAAGGGAGCTCCGGCCCCACGTGGGGCTCCCCGAACGCCAGCCCAGCTCTTGGCATCTGGGCTGGTTTGGTTTTGAGGACAAGGGGACATACCTGGCGGTGCTCGGGGCTTTGTCCTGGCTCAGGGCTCAGGGACCGCTCCTGGTGGGGTTCAGGAGACGCCCCGCAGTGCCGGGGATTGAACCCGGGTCGGCCTTGTGCCAGGCGCGTGCCCTCCCTGCTGAAGTGTCTCCCTCAGTCAGGCCGCGGGGCCTCACAGAGCTGGTTGGCCGTGGACGTCTGTGGGGAACTTCTCTTTTTATATAGATTTATTTTTTTTATTATCATTTGTATTTATTTGAGACCCGTTATTGTTATTGTTTTTGGCACATCAACAATGCCACGGGGAGCTTGCCAGCCTCCAGTACGGCACCGTTGGGAAGGACGAGTAAGGAGAGGCTGCTGAGATCTCAGGGCTGGGATGGATGGAGACGTTACTGGCGCCCACTCGAGCAAATCCATGAGCAACGGGATGATAGTGCTACGGCGATTTGTATTTATTTATTTTTAAAATTTTTATAAAGTAGTTCACAATATTTGATGAGATTTAATATTCGAACACCTGTCCCACCACCATAACACCTTTCCACCACCATATTTGAGGTGTTCTGATCCCATACCCAAACCCCTGCCCCAAAGCAGAACCGAAATAATTCATTCTGTATTGTTTATTATGAATAAACCGTTGAAAGTGACCCAAGAAAGTTTCCTTAGAGGAAAGTTATGAAGATTGTTGTATAAAGAGACCATTAAGCCTTTCTATAAAAAGTTACTATCATGTTGTGGAAGGTTGAGCCTTGTGTGTTTATATATCTATCACTGTCATCCCGTTGCTCTTCGACTTGCTCGAGTGGGCACCAGTAATGTTTCCATTGTGAGACTTATTGTTACTGTTTTTGGCATATCGAATATGCCACGGGGAGCTTGCCAGGCTCTGCCATGGGGGCGAGATACTCTCGGTAGCTTGCCGGGCTCTCCAAGAGGGGTGGAAGAATCAAACCCTGGTCGGTCGCGTGCAAGGTGAACGCCCTACCCGCTGCGCTGTCGCTCCAGCCCTCTATATCTATATAATATATTATCTATATACACGCACATATAAATCTGTAAGAATATTTTTTCCTCTAAGGTTGGTGGTCTTCTACTTTAACCCCCACCAAATTAGGTGCCCTGCTCTTGGAGTATTAGTGGTGTGAGGTATGATGCAAAAAAGGTAGACTTTCCCGCCAGATGGAGGAAGGGCCTCATTTCGCTCAGATTTGAAGGCAGAATCATTACGGGGTCTCTACGAATGATGGATCCTTCGGGGTTCTCTCCAAATGAGTGAGGGAATCAAAATAGGAATTACCACCCTCTTGAATGAAGCATGGCAGTCCCTAGAGAAGATTTCACTGAGCGTTAGAGCACAGACTGAACCTGAGCTGTGTTAATTCAGCCCTGTTGTTTTAGAGAGGAAGGGGGGAAAAATGGGACAGGAAATGTGACATTTCTCCCAGTGTGCTAGTGGCAGAGGCGGGGATGGAGCCCAGGGACACCGTCTGCCTGGGTGGTGGCTAGCTCCCTCCACCGAGAGTTCTCTCTCTCTCTTTTTTTTTATTTTGCATTTTGGGTCACACCCAGTGATGCACAGGGGTTACTCCTGGTTCTACGCTCAGGAATTACTCCTGGCAGTACTCAGGGGACCATATGGGATGCTGGGAATTAAATCGGGTCGGCCGAGTGCAAGGCAAACACCCTACTTGCTATGCTATTGCTCCAGCCCCCCAAGAGTTCTTTTTCTGATTCTCTTTTTAGGGGGGAGGGTCTCCCAAGAAGTGCTGGGGGAGGGGCAGCTGTAGAATGGGAGGGTCTGAGGATGTGGTGCTGTTTGAACCTGCAGGGCCAGGGACCACCCAGGCTGCCCCAGCGGTGCGTTGAGGGTGCCAGGGCCCCATGCATGCCAGACCCCCGCGCCCCCCACCCCAGAGCCTGGCTCCTGGCTCCCTCCGGCCCCGTCCCAGCTACGTCTGTCTCTCTCGGCTTCATGGAGACAGAGTGAGGACATCCGCCCGACGTCATGGGTGCCGAAGCGTTCTCTCTGGAAATGCCCGGAGCCCTTGCCCTTGAAGAATGCCACCGCTGGCTCACTGGGGAGACTGTAGACGCTCATTCACCGTTCCCTCCTGGCCTGCTCTGAATGTTCCTCTGCAGCGTCAGGGGTTGATGCATGGGGGAGCTCCCTGGACCAGCCTGGGGTGCAGAAATAAATTTGGTGTCCCCAAATTCCCCATGAGGGTGGCATTCAAATATGTGTAACTCAGGACTAACTGGCGGGGGGGGGTGCAAGAAATGGGAGGTTTGGGCTGTTTGCCTTTTATCCGTTTTGTGGCCATACCCAGAGGGGTGTGCGGGGTGGGGGGGGCTATGCAGTGCTGAGGGGGAAAGCTGCAGCCCCCACACACCCATTTCGGCAAGGCACGGCAACCGGTGTGTACTGCAGACACATGGGGAGAGGGAGAGGTGAGAGGAAGTTCGGGACGGTGAGAGACCCGGGGTCGAAATGCACTTTAAGGGTGTTCTTCACGTGTACTGATTTTCTTGAGTATTATTTATGGGCATAACGGGAGAAGCCCCAGGGCAGAGATAACATGGCCATTGTGTTAGGACCCCTTCACAGGGGGAATTTCTGGAAACTAATGCGGTTTTCTTTTGCTGTTGTTTCGGGGCCACACCCCGAGCTCCCCCCTGGCTCTGCACTCAGGAGTCACTCCTGATGGTGCTCAGGGGACCCTGTGAGATGCCGGGGAGCGAACCCCAGGCCGCTGCGTGAGAGGCCGGCACCCTGGTCCCTCCCCACTGTGCGCTCGCTCCGCCCTGAATGATGGATGTGGTTTTTGCTTTTGAGAGTGGAGAGAGAAGGTCGCAGAGCACAGCGTCACACACAGGATTCTGTGTCACCCCTCGGAAGCCCCTGTTCAAGGGGTCCCGGCAGGCCTGCGTCACAGACAAGGCTTCGTGTCTGAGCATCCCTGCGAGCACCTGCAGGGGAGTCCTGGCCAAAGCCGCAGGACCCCTGCGCGTGGGTGACCTGTCAGCCCTCGTTTTGCTTTTTGAGGTGGGGCAAGGTTGGGCCGTGCGTAGTGGTGCTGGGGGTGGGGGCAGCTGTCCGGCCCAGTGCTGGAGGGTGGAGCCGGCACAGACGGGGAGCTCGTGGTCTGGGGGTGAAACTGGTCGGCCACATGCCGGGCTGGCATCTTCCCGCCCTCACTAGCACTCTGGTCCCGACTTGTCCCTCCTTGAACATAAGGTGGAGGAAGAAGTCATTTTTACCCCTCTCTGTCTCTCTGTCTCTGTCTCTGTCTCTGTCTCTCTCTCTTACCAGCATGAGACACGGTTACAAAGTTTTCATGGTTGAGTTTCAGTCATACAATGATCGAATACCCATCCCTCCACCAATGCACATTTTCCACCATCAATGTCCCCAGTATCCCCCCCTTTCAACCCTCCCCCTGCCTCCATGGCAGACAATTTCCCCATTACCCTCTACTTTTGGGCACCATGGTTTGCAATGCAGATACTGAGAGGCCATCGCGCTTGGTCCTTTATCTGCTTTCAGCACACATCTCCCATCCCGAACAATCCCTCCCACCATCACTGACTTGGTCATCCCTTCTCTATCCCAGCTGCCTTCTTGCCCAGTTTATGAGGCAGGCTGCCAACTATGGGGCAGTATACCTGGCCTTTGTGTCTACTGTCCCTGGGTGTCAGTCTCATGTGATGTTATTCTATACTCCACAAGTGAGTGCAGTCTTTCTGTGTCTGTCCCTCTCTCTCTAACTCCCTTCACTTAGCATGATACTCTCCACATCCATCCACTTACATGCAAATTTCCTGGCTTCATCTCTCCTAACACTGCATAGTATTCCATTGTGTAGATGTACCAGAGTTTCTTTAACCAGTCGTCTGTTCTGGGGCACTCAGATTTCTCTTACATAACACCATACCTGTTTGATTTCCGTTCACGTTCACATACGATGCACCTGCAAGCTTCATGCTCTGGAAACACACCATGGGGGACGGCCTCGTGTTTCCAGGGCCTGGGATGCAGAGTCCTGGGAAGTTGGGAAGTCTGAGGAGATGTCGCCTTGGCCACGTGGGGAAGAGGGCTCTGGTCTGCTTGCTCGGGCCTGTGGTCGGTTGGCTTTCCCAGTCCCCTCCTGGGCGGGCCGTGGGGACTTTCGGAGTTTGCCTCCAGTTTAGCGCCGTGCCTGTGGGTCTTTGGGTTTGGGTGGGTTTGGGGAAGAGATTTCCTGCCCTGGGGGGGATGGGCTCTCGGGGGCCTCGCCATCTCTGCTCACCAGGCTGGACAGCCACCACGTCACAAGACATGCTGGGACCGGGCGCGGAGGAATCAGCATATGTGTTATATGAATGGCATTGTGCCAGGAACAGCTTGCATGTATGTTACATGCTGCAACTGTGGGCTTGGAGAAGTCAGCATGTATGTTATGTGCCATGGCTGTGGGCTTGGAGAAGTCAGCGTGTATATTACATGCTACGACTGTGGGCTTGGAGAAGTCAGCATGTATGTTATGTGCCATGGCTGTGGGCTTGGAGAAGTCAGCGTGTATATTACATGCTATGACTGTGGGCTTGGAGAAGTCAGCATGTATGTGATAGGAATGACTGTGTGTCAGGAGCAGCGAGCATGGATAGCACATGCCCTGACTGTGCTCAGAGTAGTCAGCCACGTGTCTGTGTGTGTGTGTGTGTGTGTGTGTGTGTGTGTGTGTGTGTGTGTGTGCTGTGTCAGGGTGACCCTGGCAGTGGGCTCTGTTTGAACTGCCTTCCGCTTCCTCTCGGCCAGTGACTGTCCTTCTCCCGCTTGGCTGGTTTTCCAGGCCTCCATCAGCCTGGGTGGGCAGAATTCTGCAGAGCCTTCCTGTTCATTCCGGCGCCCCGGGCGTCCTCGACTCAGCTCTCCTGCCCTTCCTGCTCCCTTCTGTTCAGTCTGGTGACTCGCCGGCGACTCTCCGCGTGTCCATGGGGCCCACGGATGGACACTTGGACACCTGGCCAGTTGCATTGCTGGGTGCTGTGTGTGTGTGTGTGTGTGTGTGTGTGTGTGTGTGTGTGTGTGCGCGCATGCGTGTGTGTTTCTGTGCTGGCGTGGTGGTCTAGGTGCTGAAGACAAAGGATGGAACCCAGGAGCTCGTCCATGCGAGATGTGGAGTGTTGGTTGATTTCCGGTGTCCCCTGCCTTCTCCGTCCAGTGGGGCTGCCTTCGGGAGAGCAGCAGTTTGCTAAGTGTTATTCTGCTCACGTGCCTGGTGGTGTTTGTGCCCGGGGTGGGGGGTGCGTGGGGGGTAGAGCCCCGGGGGGGGGGGGGATACTTGGCTCTGTGGGGTTGTGGCGGTGTGGAGAAGCGTGATGCTTTTCTGACGTGAGAGGAACAGGGCCTTCTGAAGCTTCCCGCCCCCCGCGTGCCCCTTTGCCCCCCGTGTTCTAAATTTACCCGCTGATGGGCTTTGATCCGCACCTGTTTTGATTTGAAGCCGCAGGGCCGGGCGGGCCTGCCCTGAGCGGAGCTCGTGTCAGCATCCAGACGTTTCTGTGCCTGCCCTCCGCGGGGCCTTTCTTGCCCGAGCGTGGGCAGACCCTCCGTGTCCCCTCCCTCCCCCTCGGCTCGGCTCACCTTCTGGGACACTCTGAACTTGATCTTCTAACCCCTCGGTGATGAGCTCGTCTCTGCTATTCGCTCCCGAGAGTTTGTTTCTAAGACTCCTCCCACCCCAACCCCCACACACCCCCCCCAGCAGTGATCAGGGGACCCTCTGGGGTGCCGGGGATTGAACCCGGGTTGGTCACGCACAAGGCCAGTGCCCTGCATGGTGCACTCTCCGAGCGCCCCCCCCCCCCCCCCCGACCCAGTTTGCAAGACCCGGATAACAGCTCTCCCTTCACCCGCTTTCCTGCTGTTCTGGAGATGCCCGTTGAAATGTTCTCCGGCTTCTCCGGCTAGGACGGACACTCACTTCCTGTGCATTTCAGCATCTTGGTTGTGTTGTCTGTTTTTGTTCTGGAGCGCTGCCGTGTGTGGCTCGGCGCTGGGCAGGACCCTCCCGACCCGCTTCCCTTCATCCGGGCGCCCATCTGCCGAGAAGTTGCTTCCGTTCAGACGCTCTGAGTGGGGGCCTGAGCGGGAGGAGAGTCTGTCTGGCCCCGGGGACTCAGGTGTTGCCCTTCCCTGAGCCTGGTCCGGCCCGTCCTGGGTCCTGGCCACCAGTTCCGGGGAGCCAGGACCTGGGGACACGTGACCCCCGCGTGTCCAGGTCATCGTGTCAGTCGTTGTCTTCTGGGCTGTCGCTTGTCCAGAGGGATTGTAAGCACACCCGGGGGCTGAATCTGCTTTTCCCCCCAGAACTGCCTTCAGTGAGGGGGTTGTTTTCCTGCCCAGTTATTTGCTAAAAGAAATCTTTGGCAGGAGAACATCTGTCTGTCCGTCTCTGTGTCTTCCATGTAGGTGTGTCCAATAGTTCACGCCCCTCCCTCTCTGTACATAGGTGTGTCATCCTTTTTCCTGTGGACGCTTGTGATGTTATCAATGTATGCAGTGTTTTCCTTGTCACATTGGAAGGTAACTCAGAGATGTTGTCAGTATCGGAGGCTGGAGAGGTAGAACAGCAAGCAGGTAAGGCGCCTGCCTTACTGTGGCCTACTGGGGTTTGATCCCCGGCCCCCGTATGGCCCCCCAGACTCAGCCAGGAGTCAGCCCTGAGTGCAGAAGCAGGAGGGAGCCCTGAGCATGGCTGAGTGTGGCCCCCAAGCAAAACAAGAATTTATCACCATTACGTAGCTCAGCCCCTGTCTCCTAAGAGCAAAAGTATTCTCTAACTCACCAGCGAGCGCACCTATGGACATCCAAACAGCGCTCACCCTGCAGGCTTCCCTCACGTCTGGTCTTTCCAGTTGCCCAGTCAGTCCGAGGCTCTGGCCGGCTCTCCCCAAGGCAGGGGTCACCTGGAGACAAGGAGAGGGCTTTGTGGCTGTGTGTGATTTCTCCAGAGCATTTGCTTTAAGATTTTGTTTCATGCTGCTTTAGATTTTGTTTTGTCTGTCCTTCCTCCTTTTCCTCCTTCCTTCCCTCCCTTCCTCCCTCCCTCCCTCCCTCCCTCCCTCCCTCCTTCCCTTCCTTCCTTCCTTCCTTCCTTCCTTCCTTCCTTCCTTCCTTCCTTCCTTCCTTCCTTCCTTCCTTCCTCCCACCATCCCTCCCTCCCTTCCTTCCTCCCTTCCTCCCTTCCCTCCCTCCTGTCCCCCTCCCTCCTGTCCCCTCCTTGCCTCCCTCCCTCCCTCTCTTCCTTCCTCCCTTCCTCCCTTTCCTCCCACCTGACCCCTCCTTTCCTCCTTCCCTCCCTCTCTTCCTTCCTACTTTACTTCCTACTTTCCTTCCTTCCTCCCTCCCTTCCTTCCTCCCTTCCTCCCTTCCCTCCCTCCTAGCCCCCCTCCCTCCTGTCCCCTCCTTGCCTCCCTCCCTCCCTTCTTTCCTCCCTTCCTCCCTTCCCTCCCTCCTGTCCCCCCTCCCTCCTGTCCCCTCCTTGCCTCCCTCTGTCTCTTCCTCCCTTCCTCCCTTCCTCCTGCCTGTCCCCTTCTTCCCTCCCTCCATCCCTCCCTCCCTCCCTCCCTCCCTCCCTCCCTCCCTCCCTCCCTCCCTCCCTCCCTTCCTTCCTTCCTTCCTTCCTTCCTTCCTTCCTTCCTTCCTTCCTTCCTTCCTTCCTTCCCTCCCTCCCTCCCTCCCTCCCTCCCGTGCTCCTTTTCCCCAGAGGCTGCATGTTCTCAGCCAGCCATGCTAGCGTTTCCGTGTGAGGCCCGAGGACCCGGTGCTGCTCAGGCCCTGCGATGCCGGCACTCCCTGGGCCACATTCGAGGGGCTTGGGGGCCTCTGTGGCTGCAGCTGGCGATGCCCAGGGGGTGGTGCAGGGCCAGGGATCGAATGGGGATGCAGACTGGGCATTCACCTCAGCGCTTGGACCAACCATCCCGCCAGCACCTGGGACTCCCCTAGCCGGTGGGGCGCGGCCCGGGCCACGCTGGAGTGTCCCCGGCAGCCTTCGGCGGGGAGCCCTGTGCTGGGCCCCCAGCCGTTCTCATTTCTGACTCCGGTGCTGCCCGCCGCCACCGGCTCCGGCCCTGCGCATTCTCAGTGGGGGCCTGTGGCGGTCTTGGCAGAGACACACGCGGTGGCTGCCCGCGCCCAGGCCCGGCCTCCGCTCAAAGGGCGGGCGCGCGTGCTAATCATCTCTGAGGTTAGTCGAGCTGTCAGACATTCCTCACATTCCACCGGTCTAACTCGCAGCGCTTGGCGGAGCTGGGCGCCTGCCAGAGGGGCACCGGGGCCAGAGGGCAGGGGCCGCGCGGTGACAGGCCGCCCGGGGGTCCCTGGGTCCGGCCCCGCCAGGTGTGGCACCCGTTTGCGGTCTGCTAGCACCACGCCTCAGGGCACTTGGGCACATTTCTGCCCGGTCTGATGATTGGACTCTCAGAATGCCAGCTCTGGAACTTTCCAGAAAATAAAAAAAGAAAATCCTGTCATTTCTCATGGGTTGGCGAGTGGGGTGTCGCCAGGCCCACGACCTCGTCCATGGAGGACGATGGGCCGGGTATCTGCATTGTGTTCGGATGCCACGGCCACAGGGAGTGAGTGGAGCCACGGCCCAGGGTGGGGTGGGGGGAGGGAGGATAAGACGGCGGGGAGGGAGGGAGGCCGAGGTAATACTGGGGAGGACCAACCAGACTCGCCATTTCCCCTGAAGGAAGGGAAGGAAGCCGCCCGCGAGGCAACAGGGGGCCACCACCGTCAAACCCTGGGCTCCTCAGCGCCTCAGAGTTATGGAGAAATGGGCGAAAGACTTGGGTCGCCGTTACCTCTCCCCGTCCTGTGTCATTGGGTCCACAAGTGGTCCACCAAAGAATAAACTCAGGGCGAGCCGTCATCGAAGGGGTGAGGAATGTGCATGATCTGCTCTTGATTTGGCCACCAAAGTAGCACTCTAGCACTGTCGTCCCATTGTTTATCAATTTGCTCGAGCGGGCACCAGTAGTGTCTTCATTGTGAGACTTGTTACTGTATTTGGCATATCGAATACACCACGGGGAGCTTGCCAGGCTTTGCCATGCAGGTGAGATACTCTCGGTAGCTTGCCAGGCTCTCCGAGAGGGATGGAGAAATCAAACTCGGGCCACTTGCAAGGCAAACGCCCTACCCGCTGTGCTATTGCCCCAGCCCTGCCACCAAAGTAAGAGTTAAAAAAAAAAAAAGAATTCAAACTGAGAATGTAGCTCAGCAGTTAGAGCACTTGCCTTGCGCATGTGAGGCCTCAGGTTTGATCCTGAGCACTCCCCTCCCTATTAGTAAACACACATTAATAGCGATAATTCAGAGTTGTCTCAACCAAATACGTGCCGACCGATGACATGAGCCCGCTTAGCCTGATGTTAAAGCGGTTCCCTCTGTAAAGATGAAGTTTACCCCCAGGAAGCGGAAGGAGAAGGTCGGAGCCCTGGTCAGAGCCTTCGCTGCTCTCTGTTCCTTGGGCGTTGACCAGGGCTCTGAGAGGCTCCGTGAGGCACCCATCGCAGACCAGGTCGGCAAATAGGAAGCGTTTTGAGCTCAGAGGCCCAATTCGGAGGGGGCGTTTCTGGGTTCAGGTAGACACTGGCCTCCTCCGGGAAGAGTCGTGGCTGAATCATTAACCCTGGCTCCTCCGTCGTCCCTTCCCTCTGCCCTGAGAAGCTGCGGGTGCCCCGAGGGGTGGCTGGCTCTGCCGCTAGCTCCCACTCTCCTCAGCAGCGCTTTCGACTGGGCCATGCGTGGCCCCCGCTGAGGCGTCCCCACAGGCTCCATGGCCTGGAAGGTTCTTCTCTCCCTCGGGCCGCCGCAAGATGTCCCCAGCCGGGTGCCAGGTCCCTCCTCCAGAACCAGCCCCCTGGAGTCCTCCACGGGGCTTCCTGTCTGTGCCCGATTCTGTCTCTGTGAAATTTCAGATCTGTGTGTGGGGACCGGGAGGGATGAAGGGTGCGAGCAAGGAGGCAGGGGTGTCAGGGTGGTTGCAGACAGACACAAGGGGCCTTGGGGTGAGGGAGAGGGAATGTGCTAACCCAGGGCTGCACGGCGGTCGTAAGCCCAAATGTGGACACCCGCAGTGGTGTCCACGGACCGTGACCGAAGGCCCCCTCGTGCCGTTGGTGGTTGGGGTTGTTTCCTGAGCATTCTCGCCGGCGCCTTCCTCAGCCTCCACAGGTCAGGGGCAGGACCGAGTCCACATGGGCGAGTCGCAGGGAATGAGGGGGGATGCTCAAAGGGGAGAGACGGGACCGGCACGGGGAAGATCAGAATGTTCACAGTGCAACGCTGGGTTTTCCTTCACACCTCACTCACGCCCGTGAGCGTTTTCTCTTTTGTATCGAGTGCACTGGCTTGAGCGCATAGCCAGGAATTTCTGTAGAAAAAATAATGACATTGCGACAAAATGCACAAATGTTCATCTGCGCAACAGTTTCTCTTGAAGGAGGTGGAATCTAATGCTGTTAATTGGTGATGAGTCAATTTTTTTTTCCTTTTTGGGTCATACCCAGCGATGCACAGGGGTTACTCCTGGCTTTGCACTCAGGAATTACTCCTGGCGGTGCTCAGGGGACCATATGGGATGCTGGGAACGGAACCTGTGTCGGCCACATGCAAGGCAAATGCCCTACCCATTGTGCTATCACTCCAGCCCCAGGTGGTGAGTCAAATATTGGACTGTAACCCACACTCCATGTAGAGACACACGGTTTGAGGTCAGCCTCTTGTAGGCACAGTGAAAGAGTCCTCGTCTGTCAATTGAAGAAAGTCACAGGAAACACACATAGTGTGAGCTGTTAGTGTTTTGTAAAAGATTTTAAAATTTAGATGGGTTGAGAGAATACTAACCATATATACACACGCACACACACACGCGCATACACACATATAAATTTTATAGAGAAATGGGGAACTGTCATAATAATTTATCCTTTTATTTAATGTAGTCTTTGTAATGAGAATGTATAACTCAAGGGTGGTGTTTTTAAGGCAGTACTCAAAAGTTTACAGATACTTTCATTTCTTTTTACCACCCTGGTAGAGATGTGGGTAATGTTAAGAGTGCGTAATTATACTTACGCATGTTATCTGTTTTTAAAAGCGCCTGGCTTAGACTGCAACATGTCATCAGCCAGGATTCTCCCCGTGTAATGAGACGATAGAGACTGGACCCCCCCCACACACACACACACACAAACACACGCTCCCACCTCAAAACAGGCATTTTTGGACGACTGTTGAAAGGTGGAACTTGAGGGGAATTTGCTTGGACAATAACCTTTTAGGAGCTCTTCTGCTCTGTCCACGGAAATGCTCCCAAATATTTCCCCAAGCCCAAACAGTCCGCCAGGCAGACGTTTTCTGTGCTGAGGAGAGAAGCAGGTTGACGTGTGCATAGTTTGCATCTGTTGGTTAAAACACCCTTAAAAGCTGGAGCTGGGGGGCCCCAACACCCCCTCCTGGTGCTTCTCAGCCCAGCCGTGTAGAGCGGCAGTTCTGTGCTATGCTGGGCGTGGAGCTCGGGGGTTGGTAATACAGTTACTCGGGACTGAACTTGGGGCCTCCGAAAGCCCGGCATTCACTGCTGCCCTTGGAGCTGCCTTCCCATCCTTTTCAGCCAAAACATTTTATTTTTTTTCCCATTGGCTTTTCATCGGTTTGCAGCATGGTACAGTCCCGAGGGTTTAGCTTCACGGCTCTGTGTGTTTTGTCACCACTTCCTCCATCAGAGTTCCAGAGGCCCCCCTCCCCTCCCCCCCATTCCTCGGTACACACCAGGCCCCCTCCCCGCTGGCCGCCGCCTTAGTTCTCACACGGGCTGCTTGGAGTTGGTCTTGCCAGTTTGTTTGCTTTAGTTATTTATATTCCACATAGGAGAGAAACCATCCGGCGATTGTCTTTCGCTTCCTGACAGACTCTGCCCAGCATGTCGGCTGAGTTCCATCTATTTCCATCGAAAAGGCGCTCTTCGTCCTCATTAGCGACAGAGTAGTATTCCGTACGTACCACGTGGATGTGCGTGCAGCCTCCCTCGCCCTTGCCCTCTCTCTCTCTCTCCTTCCTCTTCACGCTCCGTGCCGACACCCTATCTATCTGGACCACAACTTGATCCATCATCTGGTGGGGTGTTATTATTATTTATTATTATTATTATTTTGCTTTTTGGGTCACACCCGGCGATGCACAGGGGTTACTCCTGGCTCTTCACTCAGGAATCACTCCTGGTGGTGCTTGGTGGACCCTATGGGATGCCAGGGTTCGAACCCTGGTCAGCTGCGTGCAAGGCAAATGCTCTCCCCATTGTACTATCACTCCAGCCCCTATCTGTCACCTGTGGATGGGCATTTAGGTTGATTCTGTGCCCAGGGTTGCTCCCGCTGGTACTTGGGGGACCCTGTGGGATGCAGGGACTCTCATCCGGGCATGCTACCTGCCAGGAAGTGCCCTTCCTGCTGTTCCTAGTTTGTGAAGCAGTCTGTGGTGGCGATGGTCACAGCTCCCAAATGAACAGCAGCTTGGAAACTGGTGGTCAGCAGCACGGGGCTGCCCCCCTCAGCTCCTGTCTGGAGCCCTGGCCCTTCTCAGCCCACTTTCTGCCTGAGAGGGAGACGGGGCTTCACTGGCCACCACAGTGTCCGTACATGGGACCCTGGGTGCCCCAGAAGTGAGGATGTCAGTACACACACTGCCAGTCAAATAAAAGAACACCAAATATTGGGAATGTTTACGCCCCTCCCACCCTGCAACTGATATCTCTCAGTCCCCAAACTCATAGCAGAAGCCCCGTACTCATTCCTAGGGAGTTTCCCAAAACCGAGTGCCAGCAATAGCCAGAATCTGGAAACAGCCCTAGTGCTCGAGAATAGACGGCGGGTTAAAGAAACTTTGGTACATCTACACAATGGAATACTATGCAGCTGTTAGGAGAGATGAAATCATGAAATTCGCTTCTAAGTAGATCGTCATGGAGAGTATCATGCTGAGTGAAATGAGTCAGAAAGAGAGGGACAGACATAAGACTGCACTCTTTGTGGAATATAAATAACATAATATGAAACTGTCACCCAAGGACAGTAGACACAAGGGCTGGAATATTGCCCCATTGTTGGCAGCCTGCCTCAGGAGTCGGGGGAGAAGGCAGCTGGAATAGAGAAGGGATCACCAAGTCAATGACGGTGGGAGGAATCGTTTGGGATGGGAGATGTGTGCTGAAACTAGATAAAAGACCAAACATGATAACCTCTCAGTATCTGTATTGCAAACCATAATGCCCCAAAGGAGAGAAAGAGTGTGGGGGAAATTGTGTGGGGGGAAGGGCTAATAAAGGGGGGATACTGGGGACACTGGTGGTGGGGAATTTGCATGGAATTTACGGATGAGTGTTCGGTCATTGTATGATTGAAACTCAAACATGAAAGCTTTATAACTGTATCTCATGGTGATTCAATTAAAAGAAAACACACATTGCATGCCGGGACGGTTTCCAGAAGGAGCTGTGGTGAGAGGTGGCCAGGGGAAATGGGGTGCGCACCCTGGGACACCCCAGATCCAGCATCAGGGCTGAGTGCTTGCTTTGGATATCTATGTTTAGGGTGTCTTTGGGGGTCCGGGGTGACTCAGCGGTAGAGCACAGGACTTTGCTGGCAGGAGACCTGGGCTCAGTTCCTGGCACTAGGGAAGAAGAAAGGAAAAGACTGTCACGAATTTGGAGAAAAGGCTGTTCGGGTCTGTTTGGGGGCCTTGGCCACGCCCAATGGTGCTCAGGGGACCACGCGGTGCCACAACAGACCCCTGGCTCCTGCATGCAAAGCCTTAGCGGCAGCCTCTTGAGCCGAAGCTGGGCCCAGCAGTATTTTGTGGCGGGGGGCGGGGAGTGGACTGGTGCCACATCTGGTGGCGCTCAGGGTGACCGTGTGTGGTGCCGGAGATCCAGACCAGAGTTGGTGGGATGCGGGACAAGCAAGCGCCTTTCCCCTGTCATATCTCAGGCCCGAGGGGAGACTGTTTTTTTGGGAGGAGAGTGGACTGGGCGTTGCCGGGAAAACCACAGTGGGGTCAGGAGAGAGAGGAGGTGTTTGCCGTGGACTGTCCGGCGGGCCGGGCAGGGTGTGCGGGGGATGGGACGCTGAAGGCTTCGCAGTGGACAGGGTTGGGGGGTGCCAAGGTCCCGGGATCAGTGCTCTGGGGAGCAAGATGGCGATGGACCAGGCATCTGACGGCCCCTTACTCGAGGGACGTTAAACGTGATCTCTTTGGCCCCTGCGGGTAAAGCAGCCGCCCCAGCCGTCCACTGTCCTGGCCCCTGGCGGGACTCAGTCTGCAGGGCTGGCCCAAATGACCGCCCTGCCCTGCAGCATCATCAGGGTGTGTGTGTGTGTGTGTGTGTGTGTGTGTGTGTGTGTGTGTGTGTGTGTGTGTGTGTGTCCTGCTTCATATTTTAGTACAGCTGGAATATGGATTCCTACAGGGAAATCCATCAATAACATGGGCCCAGTGTGGACCACTCTGTCATGCTGCTTCCTACGGTGTGTGTGTGTGTGTGTGTGTGTGTGTGTACGTCCACCCTGTCATACCGTATCATATGTGTATGTGGTGTGTGTCCTGCTTCATATTCTAGCACAGCTGAGATATGGGCCACTACAGTGGTGCACAGTGTGGACCACCCTGTCGGGCTGCTTCCTACAGTGAGTGTGTGTGTGTGTGTGTGTGTGTGTGTGTGTGTGTGTGTGTGTCGCAGAGGGTTTGACATCCTAGTGTAGCGACAGCCCCACCCACCGGCTCCTCCCTCTGGAAGGATCCGTGAACTCGGACACGCCTCGTGCCCCCCCATCCGGAGTGGGCCGACCCGTTTCCCTTCCGTCCTGCTTCCTCCGTGGCGCTTCCTGTCTGTCTCCCGCCCGCCCCGGTGCTCGGCGTGGCTCGTCCCCTTGGCGAGAGGAGAGGGAGAGAGGCAGGGCGGAGCTGTTTGGCGGGGGCGAGTCAACATCCTTATAAATAAAATTCTTTCAGAACTACAGGAAGATGCCTGGAATTCTGCCCTCCCTCTAACCGGGCTCTGCCCCCGACTGCTCCGTGAGCGGCTCCGAGCACCGAGGGGGACTGCGACCCCGCTGTGCCCAGGCTCACTCCTGGCAGTGCTCAGGAAACCGTCCGCAGTGCCAGGCTGCGGCAGGGCAGACGCCTCCCCCCTCCACCCTGCGCCCCCTCTCGGAAGCCAGGAAGGCCCACAGAGAAGCAGGAATTCGCGTGGGGCCGCGCGGGTGACGAGGACTCCACGTCACACCATGGGCGCCTTGGATAGGACTCCTTGAAGAAGTGCAAAATGCAGGGAGCGTATCTGGAGACGCAACCCTCAGGGGCAGACAGGCCCTTGCTGTGCGGGACGGCGTGCGCGTCCCCTTCGCGTGGGAACGCCATCCAGCAGGAGCAGTTTCGTGTGTACAGGGAGGCTTGAATTGAGACAAGAGTTTTCCAAAAGTGGCTTTCTCTGTCACTGGCTTTTTCTTTTTGCATGATTGGTACAAACTGCCCTCTGGGCCAGGCCAGTACCGCCTTCTGTATGTGTGCGTGTGCATGCATGTGTATGTGTGTGCATGCATGTGTGTGCGTCTATGAGTGTGTGCATGCATGTGTGTGCATATGTATTTGTGTGTGCTTGTGTGCATGTGTATGTGTCTGCATGTGTGTGCATTCATGTGTGCGTGTGCACACGTGTGTTTGCGTGTGTGCACCTGTGTACCTGCGTGCGCGCGCGCGCGCGTGTGTGTGTGTGTGTGTGTGTGTGTGTGTGTGTGTGTGTGATTCACCATGGGGCCACTGGGAAGAGGAAGTGTCTCACCCAGCCCAGGTGATCTGGGACTTAACAATGAAGTCTGGAGGACGGACTGTGCACAAGACAATGGTGCTGGGTCAGCGGGGAGAGGAAGGCCCACTCCGGGTTCCGGTTTGGCCCGGAAGCTTGGGCGAAGTGCCACTCTCTTCTCCTCAGTGGTGCAGGCTGTTGTGTAAGCAAAGGCTAATCTGTGGAATTGGGTTCGAGAGAAGCTTCACCAATTTCAGGCTTTTTGCTAGAAGTTGCTCCTTTGTGGGGAGCCTGCACAAACCGAGCTGCACTCAAGGAATTACTCCTGTGCCGCTTCCTGCATGGCCAGCCAGGAAGTCAGGAGTTTCAGAGATTCTTCGTGAAAAATAAGTGGAAGAAATTTAGAAGCTAATCAACATTTTTTGCCCACCGAATTTGTTCTAATTCAGACTATTTCTAATTTTGAAATCCAGCTTTTCCTTCTATTCCTTCTATGGGTAGGGGCATGTGTCTGGTGTGTGTGTGTGTGTGTGTGTGTGTGTGTGAGTGTGTGTGTGTGATTACTTAAGTTCATTTATCAAGATAACAGTATAAGTGAGTGCTTAATTTGGTACCTGAGAATGTTATGTTATAATTTGGGTAAGAATGAAGTCCCAGGGGCTGGAGCTATAGTACAGTGGATAGGATGTTTACCTTGCAGGAAACTGACCCAGGTTCGATTCCCATCATCCCATATGGTTCCCTGAGTACTGCCGGGAGTAATTCCTGAGTGCAGAGCCAGGAGTAACCCCTGAGCATCGCCGGATGTGACCCCAAAAAGAAAGAAAAAAAGAATGAAGTCCCAGAATTTTCAAGTTTATAAGTATGTATTTTTTTATTTGTTCGGGGGCCGGTCCCAGCTTGCTGGTTACTCTGGGTGGTGCTTGGGGACATATGGTGAGTGGGCATTAAACCCTGGCCTTCAACCTGCTAAGTATATGCGTCAGTCTTGGCAAGTGTCTTCCCAACTCTAGAAACTTTATTTATTGATAGAGCGTGGAGAAAAGATACATGCTCTAGATGCAGATGATAAAGCATGAGGTTTATCATTATTGCTGTTTCGGTTTGGGGGCCACACTCAGCGGTGTGCAGGGCTTACTTCTGGCGGTGCACTCAGGATCACTTCTGGGGTGCCGAGAATGTAACCTGAGTTGGCTAGGTGCAAGGCAGACACCCTACCTACCCGCTGTGCTGTATCTCTGGCCCCTGAAGTTTATTTTTGAAACAACACTGCAAAGTAGCTTTTTTTTATGTTAAAATTTCCAGGAATGGAAACATCTGGAGCTTTCATTGCCTTCACAGTGAGGTAGCTGCTTAGAGATGTGATTCAAGTCTCTGTCGATAGCACGCTATCTGCTGGGCAGTTAATGCCGGCCAGGGCAAAAGGAAATGATTTCGAAGTGCAATCAGGCTTAGTAAGGGTTGAACCACAGTGCATGTTCCGAAGCTTTTGTGATCCTGAGCGTAATCACTTCTTCCTATCAGACTTGTGCGTGGCCCTGTTGATTGGGCGGAAGTGTCCCCTTTGCACTTCCTGGGGCCACACCTTCTCCCCTACCCGTCCCTTCCTTTGCACACCTCACCCGTGGAGGCATCGGTATTCACGCAGAACCTCTGGTCCCTGGCTCCGTCTCGCCCCCTCGTGGAGGCGGTCCTCAGCTCTCCTTTAGCCTGCTGTAAGGTTAGGGTCACTTTCTTTGGAGGGGGGGGCAGTGTTGAGAATAGGGGATTAGAGTATCTATCTTCCTTGTCAGAAAGAAAATTCCCCAGGCAGTGTGGGGTAGAAGGTGGCACTTGGGCCTCTCCTAAGAGATCTCTTTGGGTGCCGTGCTGAGATGCTGAGTCCCAGGGTTCCGGGTAAGGGTGGCCCGTTACCCTGTGGGTCCGGGTTGCCTTTCGTGCCTGACATGTGCTGACACTCCCCACTTGTCAGCAGCCGATGCTGTTGCTTTCACTGAAACTTCCGGCCCCCAAGACAGCGTGGGAAGCTGGAGACTTGTTGGATGTGGGTTTGGGGCAGCCACATCTGGCTCAGGGGTTCCCCCGGAGGTGCTTAGGGCACCGTGTCTGGGACCGAGAGGGATGGAGCTGGGGTGGGCCACAGGCAAGGTAAACACCTCACCAACCCCTGTGCTGCATGTCCGTTGATTTTTTGTTTTGCTTTTTGGGTCACACCTGGCGATGTACAGGGGTTACTCCTGGCTCTGCACTCAGGAATTAGTCCTGGCGGTGCGGGAGGGACCATATGGGATGCCGGGAATTGAACCCGGGTCGGCCAAGGGCAAGGCAAACGCCCTCCCCGCTGTGCTGTCGCTCTGGCCCCGTGTCCGTTGGTTTCAAACACAGGCCTGGCTCAGGGCTAGGGCACACGCCTTGTGTGTGTGGAGCTCTGGGTGGCGTCCCCAGCACCGCCCCCAGACATGGCATCTGCCTTCCCAAGGAGATAGAAACAACAGCCCCGAAAAGCCGTCACCAGCAGGAGATTCTAAACTCCTGAAGTGTAGTGTGAAGTCCAGGAATAAACGAGAAGCCGAAAGGCAGCGAGACGGAGCTGCGTGGCGCCTGGGCCCCCGGGGCCGAGATCCGCTGCTTCCCGAATGGCAGAGACTCACCCACGTGTTTCTTCCCCTTTGTTACAGGTTAACGAAGCCCTTGTCCTTCGCCGACTGTGTTGGGGATGAGCTGCCATGGGGATGGGAAGCCGGGTTCGACCCCCAGATCGGGGTCTATTACATCGATCACATCAACAGTAAGTTTTTCCTCTCTGCGAAAACCAAAACCCCAGGGGGAAATCCTCTGCGAACCTGGGGTCCCCCGGGAAAGCGTCTCGCCGATGGCGTTTCTCCCCCCTGCTCCTGCCCCTTCCTTCTCGTGCCTTCTTTCATCTTTTCTTTTGTTCATGGGGGCAAAGTGTGTGGGGGGAGTGGGGGGCTTCCCAAACTCTGTTCACTGTGCCAAGGCCTGTCCCGACAGCACTTAGCCCTGTCAGGCAGCTCAGTGCCAGGCCCCGAGTGCCAGGGGCCCCTTGGCCCTCCCAGGTCACGCGATAGAACCCCGTGGCAGTGGGGTCTTGGTCAGGGCAAAGCCTGCACCCCTGATGACGGGGTATGTGCATGGATCTCCTGCTCTTTATTTCCCCCTGGGTGTTGGGGCCCTGCCTGGCGGTGCTCAGGGCTCATTCCTGGTGGGCTCGGAGGACCCTGTGGGGTACCGGGAATGTAGCCTAGGTCGGCTGTGTACCAGGCAGGCGCCCTCCCCGCTGTGCTGTCTCTCCAACCCTCCTCTTTTTCGGCCACACCCAGCAGTGCTCGACGGCTGAGTGCTCAGGGATCCTGCTTGGCAGTATCGGGGGGACCAGATGGTGCCAGGGGTGGAACCCAGTGTGCCAGCTTGGGAAGTATGTGCTCCACCCCTCTGAGCCATTTCCTGGCCGCCTCATGCTCCTTATAACTTTTTTCTTTTCTTTTTTTCTTCCTCTCTTTTTTTCTTTTTCTTTTTTCTTTTCTTTTTTTTTTTTGCTTTTTGCGTCACACCCAGTGATACCCAGGGGTTACTTCTGGCTTTGCTCTTGGGAATTACTCCTGGCGGTGCTCAGGGGACCATATGGGATGCTGGGAATCGAACCCGGGTCAGCTGCATGCAAGGCAAACGCCCTACCCACTGTACTATTGCTTCACTCCCGCTTCTTGTAACTTTTATTAATATTTTTATATTCTGGGATTTTATGGGGTACAGGGAGGGGGGTCTGCACTCTCAACAGTACTCAGGGGCTGTTCTTTACTTTGTGCTCAGGGGTAACCCCCAGCAGTGCTTAGGTTATATGATGCTGAGGACTGACCCGGATCTGCCACCTCTGTGCAGGGCAAGCACCTCCCCTCCCCTACTGTCTTTCCCACCCCTCCATGAGCTTTTAAAAATGTTCCGTTTCTTGTAGCTGGAATAGCCTGGCCACTCTTCCCACCTCGGGCGGGCTCCTCCTCCTCCTTACCTGCACCTGGGAAGGGGTGGGGCGAGGGGAGCGTGGGAAGCCTGGCCTCCAGGCCCTGGCCTCTGTTTGGGTGGGTGGGGGAGGCTGTCCCTCGCAGTGTCTCTGGACTCGGTCTTGGGACTGTGGAGGACAGTCCCCCTGGTTTCTGTTTCCTGGCTTGGGAATGTGGGGGTCCCGCTCACTTCAGCCGCCTTTGGACCTGAGTGCGTGCCCATATTCACGTCCCGGATTGTCGTGTTCCCACTCGGGCCCAGGGGGCAGTGGACAGGGGCAGTGGTCATAGGAGCACACGCAATCCCGTTAGGACGTTGGCACTGAACAGAGGTGCCACCGGGGTCCTTGTTGAGCCACGCTCCCGTGTGCATTTCCAGCTGATGCCTTTTGATGGCTGAGCACCCCATGTTAGGAGTGAATGGCAGCTTTTAAATCCATGCCACAGTTTCTATTTCCAGTTTTTGCCTCTTGGGAAAAAAAAAAGGTCAATGTGAATGAGAGTGATCCTTTGTAAGCCTTTTTGTGGATCTATATGTTTCGGCGTATTTATTTCCTTTCTTTTTTTTTTTTTTTTTTTTTTTTTGCGTTTGGGGTCATACCTAGCAATGCTCAGGGGTTACTCCTGGCTCTGCACTCAGGAATTACTCTTGGTGGTGCTTGGGGGACCATATGGGATCCTGGGAATCGAACCTGGGTCAGCCACGTGCAAGGCAAAAGCCCTACCCGCTGTGCTATCGCTCCAGCCCGGATCTGTATGTTTTAATGATCACTCAGATAAATACCCAGGAATGCAGTTGCTAGGTCAGATGTATGGCTGCCTTTTTGGGGGGTCTGGGGTTGGGGCTTGGGTTGGGCTGCATCTGGCAGTCCTCAGGACTGACTCCTGGCTCTGTGCTCAGGGACCACCACTCACGGGCTCTGGGACCATGAGGGGCGCGGGGATATAGCTGCCTTGTAAGCCCAGCCGTGGCCCGGAGTGGAATTATTTTATACTCAGCCATTGGTTACTAAGCTTGATAGTTAACATTTGGTATCACTTGTATCACTTGTCGTCCCATTGATCTTCAATTTGCTCGAGTGGGCGCCAGTAACGTCTCCATTTGTCCCTGTCGAGTGCTAGCGCAGCCCAATGATATTTGCTTGCTCCAGGAACAGTAAGAGCCTCAAATCGTTCATTCAGGGATTTGACAAAGAAATCTGACCATCTAGTTGGTGGGCGGCCACGCGGTCTTCTGACGTCCCGTGGAATCCAGTCGGTAACAATCAACATTTGGTAGTGACCATATTTTATGTTGATTTTCATTAAAATAAATTGTTAAAAATAATTTTGAAGTTTTGCTATCATGTCATCCTCATTATAATCACATAAATCAACTACACTGAGTTCACCACTGAATGTCCAGTTCTTCTCCTTCGGTCTGTTGTACCTTTGTCGGGGAGTGAGGGTAACGTGGTGTGTCTCGGTTTTGACTTGCAGTTCTCCCGTGACTAATGATGTTGGGCACATTTTCGTTCGTCTCTTGGCCCCTGTTGTATCTCTGTGGGTGAAGTGTCTGCCAATGTTTTTGTCCATTTTTTAAGTTGGATCATTTGTCCTTTCTAATGTTGATTTTGAAGAATTATTTCCATATTTTGGATGAATCCCTTATGAGATACATACGTGTACTATAAAGATTTATTTCCCACCCTGTGGCTTGTCTACTTATTTTCCCAAGATTAAAACTTGGAAGCTAGGTGTGCCATTTATTTTTTTTTATTATAGTTTTCAGCATCTGCCAAAAAAAAAATATCTTCCAAGATTATGAAGATATTCTCCTATAACTCCATCTAGTTTTCTTGGTTAAGTGTGTGGCTCACATGTATTTGAGAAGAATGTGAAATAAAGGCCAGTTTTCCTCCTTGTACATCATCAGATTATTCCAGCACTATTTCCTAATGCAGCTTTATCGTTTGGTTGGAACATGGGCGTTGCTCAGGACTTACTCCTGGCTCTGTACTCAGGAATCATTCCTAGTCGTGTTCAGGATCTCATATGTGGTGCCAGGAACCGGACCAGGGTCAGCGCTGAGCAAGGCACAGCCTTTAATCCCTGGTCAGTCTCTCTGGCCCCATCAGCACAGCTTTTATTCCCCCAGCGAACTGACTCAGAGTTGAGGTTGGAATCATTTGTTTGCTTTTATGAATCTATCTCAAGGATTCTCTTTTGGATTCTTTTTTGGGGGGTGGGGGGCAGTCATACCTGGTGATGCTCAGAGGTTACTTCTGGCTCTGCACTCATAAATTACTACTGACGGTGCTCAGGGAACTATATGGGGTGCTGGGAATCGAACCTGGGTCAGCTGTGTGCAAGGCAAACACCCTCCCTGGTGTGCTGTGGCCCCAGTCCCATATCTTAAGGATTCTTGACATTGTTTCGTTGAACTGTTTTGCCGCTTTTTCTGCATGTGACTTTGTGCTACATCTTAAAGTCAAGTAGTATAGTTCCCAATTTTGTTCTTTATATCAGTTGTTCTTTGCATTTTAGGACGAATCTTAAATCTGTTCATCAACTTCTCCAACAGAGCGTGTTGGAATTTTGGAGTGTGTCCATCGGGAAATGACTGTCTCGAGAGATATGGCATAGACCATCATTCATTTATGGAGATTTTCTTTAGTTTCTTCAAGTCTTGTGCTTTCCAAAGTAGAAGTCATCTTTTGATTTTTCTGCTGACTATTTCCAGGTGTTTTATACTTTGTTTGTTGGGGGGGCGGGGCACACTCAGTAGTGCCCCAGGGCTATTCCTGGTGCTGTGCTCAGGAGTGGCCCCTGCCCAGGGGCCAGATCCAGCCCACTTCGAGTTGGGCTGAGCCTCTGCACTTTCTTTGGCCTTGCTTTGACCTCGCCGCCCTCCCCCCACTGGTATCCTAGAACCAACGTGATTGGCACATAACTCACATTCCACCCAACGAGTGCATTTTTAGTGTGGTCACACCGCAGTTGCATTACTGCAGACTTGTTCTCCTTCCTCTGTGTCCTCCCTCAGCCCGAGGCCGCCTCATTTCTAATGCCAGATGTTAAACTCCTCCTCTTCTAGAAATGTATAGTAATAGAAGAACGTGGCACGAACTCTTTTCTGGAACAGGGTTGCCGATTCTCTCATGTGGCGCCTCTCGGCAAGCTGACCCTTTTTGTTGCCAGGTAGTGTCCTGGTATGGTGAGGCCCAAATGCACTCATCCACCGTAGTCAAAGAGTCAAACCTGATGACTGCTTGGGCTTCCTTTGGGGTGGGCATTGTGCATGCAGGTGCTGTGAACGGTGTTTCACGAGCATGAGCCCTCATGCCCAGGCTCTCGAGGAGAGCTGCTGGGCCCTGTTTCAGGTGCAGGCTCACCTTTCCCAAGACGGCGGCGAGCAGTTTTGCGAGTGGCTGTCCCCTCTCCTACTTGCTCCCTGTGTCGGAGAGTCCCAGGCGCTCCACGTTGCGACAGCACTCCATAATGCCGTTCAGAGCGCCATCCACTGTCACGGGCCTGAAGTAACGGGTCACTGACCGCAGGCTTCCGTGAACGGTTGTCAACGACTTAATGTTGTTCACGGTGTTAAACGATTGTGAATGGGTGTGTTACTGTTTACACGTTGGTTTGTGCCACCTGCTGAGCTCCCCTCATCTTCTTTTTTTTTTTTTTAAAATCAAGTTTATTAACTTAACATTGTACATGTTTATCAAAAAATTTTGTTTTGTTTTTGGGTCACACCTGGCAGTGCTTAGGGCTTACTCCTGGTGGGACTTGGAGAACTCTATGCAGTGCTGGGGATCAAACCCAGGAAGACTGCAAGGCAAGAATCTTACCAATTATACTATTAACCCATGTTATCCATGACAAGTGATTTTGATTCCAAGTAAGTAATCACAAATAATCTTCGAGGGAGATAGCAAAAAGGGTCGGACTGGTCCCCGGCATTGCATGAGCTCCCCTAGCACTGCGGGGAGTGGCCCCCAAATCCAACCAGGATCGTCCCAGGACAAAAACCATCACAATATTCAGTATTAAGAGCACGGAAAGCGTGGTGGCGGCGGCAGCTTAGTCCTGAATGAAACAGAGTGCGTTTACTTCGGTGGGTCTGTGTTGATGCCATATTTCTCCTTGAGAAGCTTCAACTGTTCCTCCTTCTTCTTTGTATCCATCTTCTGAAATGCCCTGTTGGCATTGTAGTACAACACTACCAGGTATCTGTTACAAACATTGAATCCCGACAGGTGATCACAGGCATTCTTGGCATCGAAGATGTCTTCATAGACCACATAAGCTGTTCCTCTAGTTTCTGGTGTGTTTCCCACTCTGATTTGACGAATAGGTCCATATTTCCCAAATATATCATACATTTCTTCAGCTGTGATTTTGTACGGCAAATTTCTTATATACAAGATCCGATTTACTTCAGGAGGAAGGCGAATCAGACTGCCTGGCCTCTTCTCTGTTGAAGGTGGGAAGATGGTGCCGAGGGTGGGTCGAGGGCGGGACTTCCGGCGGCCGGGACCATTTGGAGTTCGGGCAGGTGCTGCCCCACTCCAGTGTCCCCCCGAGGCTCGGATGTGTTCCAGTCCCGCAACCTGGAGCCGTGTTAGTTGCTTCTCAGTGTCGCCAGGGCTCCAGCCGGAGAACGTGTGCCAGCTGTACCTCCTCCGTCTGGATCCCTGGTGTTGTTGGCCCGGATTCGGGTCCGGAGCATTTCTCCGGCCGCGTTGCTCCTCCCCTCATCTTCTTTAGTGGTATACTTTTGCTTTTTGGGTCACACCCGGCGATGCTCAGGAGTTACTCCTGGCTCTGCACTCAAGAATTACTCCTGACAGTGCTCAGTGACCATATGGGATGCCGGGGGCTGAACCTGGGCCAGCCACATGCAAGGCAAACGCCCTCCCACTGTCTGTCGCTCGGGCCCCATGAAGTGCATCTTCTTCCACCGAATAGACAACATGCAAATGATCGTGCACCAGAATTCCGTGATCCCCAAAGCGGATTCATTCTTATAATAATAATAGTAATAACAACAGCAACAACACTGTGTGGGTCCAGGAGGACTGGTTAATGATTGGAAGCTGGGGGGGTGGGTAGGGAGAGTGAAGGGCATTTAGGATAGAGAAGGGACCAACGTGACAATAATAGTTGAAATAATTGTTTTGGACAGGAACTGAGTGTTGAAAGTAGGTAAAGGGATATACTTGATAACCTTTCAGTATCTGTATTGCAAATCATAGGGTCCAAAAGGGGAGAGAAAGACAGACAGACAGACAGACAGACAGAGGAGAGAAAAGTGTCTGCCATAGAGGCAGGTAGGGGTTGGGGCAGGAGGGAAATTGGGGTCATTGATGGTGGGAAAGATACAGTACACAGTGATCCAATAAGAAAGGAAAGAAGGGAAGAAGGAAAGAGAAGGAAGGAAGGAAAGAAAGAAAGAAAGAAAGAAAGAAAGAAAGAAAGAAAGAAAGAAAGAAAGAAAGGAAGGAAGAAGGAAGGAAGAAGGAAGGAAGGAAGGAAGGAAGGAAGGAAGGAAGGAAGGAAGGAAGGAAGGAAGGAAGGAGAAAAGAAAGAAAAGAGAAAGAGAGAAAAAGAGGAAGAAAAAGAGAAAGAAAACCCACCATGCTTGGATCAGGGCCTGGGGGCGTCTTCACAGTGAGGGAATCTTGGCAAATCTCTTGTGCCAAGGTAATGACGGGCGTAAGAGAGGCTCAGCCTGGGGCTGCCCTGCAGAGGTGCTCGCGGGTACCCTCGACGGTTTCTCCCGGCGTGGTGCCCTGTTTCAGACATGTCTCTGTCTCCCACGCTTCTTCTCCAAGTCTGGTGCTGGTTCTTCTGCTGACTTACCCGAAACAAGTGCTTATGGTGATGGCGCTGTGGTCATTTGAGCCTGTTGCTACTTCCTGTGGCATTTCAACCTGTTGACAAGCATTTCACTGCGAATAAGCCAGTTCCCCCAAGAGAGGGCCACCCGGTGAGACAGAATCTCCAAAGATCCGCAGAGGGCGCGTCCTCTGAGAAGAATGGCGGGGACGTGCAGAGCCTTGTGTGTAAGGATGCACGTTAGTACCTCCCAAGGTCTCAGTGTGCTTCATTTTATTGGTTATCTGTCTCACGATCCCAGATTCCCCGAAACTGAAAATGCTTTGATTTGTCTCCTGGATGCTATGGGCCAGGCACCCTGGCTGGGCTTAGCTGGGCCCTTTGGTTCATGGCCTGGCCTCCACTGTCCACTGTCCCCACAGGCTGCCCTGCCCAGGAGGGCTGAAGACGGGTCTGTTTCCAGACTCATTCATGTGGGGTTGTTGGCCAGCAAGGGCTGACCACTGGCCTGTGGCTACCTTATTCCTGACCTAGTGCGGCTCCCCCTAGGACACCCGACACCATGGCCCTCAGCTGTCCTTACTCCTGCTCCTGGCCTCGCCCGGAAGCTTCCATAGCCACTGGATTACACCACACAATCATTGCCGTTTTAATGCCAGTTTTGTTTTTGCAAGAAAAATGAAGCATGAAGCTCACTCCCCTCCATATCCCCCACCCCCACATACACACACACATACAGTCACACGTGCTAGTAGTCCTTGAAAATCATTTGTTACCAGGGGCCAGAGAGATAGTACAGTGGGTAGGGCGATTGTCTTGTGTATGTCTGACCTGGGTTCAATTCCCCAGCACCACATCGGTTCCCCCACTGCGCACTGCTGGGTGTGGCCCCAAAGCAAAACCCCAAAACCGAAATGCATCATTTATTACTAAATTATCTTTGGCGCGAGACTAGGATGCGCAGAATACTTGTGACTGTATGTTGCAACGGGCTGGTGACGCCTCCAGAGTCATTTTTTATTTTTTACCCCGAATCAGAAAGAAAAGCTTCCCGCATGTGACCGTGCTGCTGGCAGAGGGCCTGTCCAGCTCTCGCGGGAAGGTTTGAATCCTGACTCGGGACCTCGTCACCCGCCCCCTGTGACTCCTCACTGTGACACTGAAACCGGTGCTCGTCTTCCAGGGGGCCTGACAAGTGATCATGCCAGAGACAGTCAGGAGAACAAAGTTTATTTTATTTTTATTATTACTTTTGCTTTGGGGGCCACACCCAGCGATACTCAGGGGTTACTCCTGGCTCTGCACTCAGGAATCACTCCTGGCAGTGTTCGGGGGATCATATGAGATGTCGAGAATCGAACCTGGGTTGGCTGGGTACAAGCATACGCCCTCCCCGCTGTACCATGGCTCCAGCCCTAGGAGACCAAAGTTTAAAACTCAACTTTTGAGTTAAGTTTTAAACAGAACTGGTGCAGTGATCATGTGGCCGCGACCATTGGGTGAAATACAGCAGCAATGCCTGGGGTCCACCAGAGGAACTCTGACTCATTGAAATTTTGTGTGTGGGGGGGGGGAGTGGGCCTTGGAGTGATAGTGCAGCACGGAGGGCGTCTGCCTTGTACCTGGCCAACCCAGGTTCGCTCCCCTACATCCCATATTAACTCCCCTGAGTACCACCAGGAGTGATTCCTGAGTGCAGAGGCAGGAGGAACCCCTGAGCATCACTCATTGTGACCCAAAAAGCAAAAAGAAAAAAAGAAAAAGAAATTTTGTGTCATCCTAACCCTGCAGCTGACCAGGAAACTGCTTGGAGAGCCAGACCCTAGGCTGTTCTCAAGCCACAGCCAGGGGGTATTGTAGAATTCCTTTTTTGTTGGCTTGTGTTTTGTTCGGGGGCCACACCTGACAATGCTCAGGGCTTCCCCCTAGCGCTTGGCTGAAGAATCACTCCTGGAATCAATTCCAGGGTGCCGGGGATCAAACCTGGGCAGGCCGGGTGCAAGGCACACACCCGACTCGCTACAGTATCTCTCCAGCCCCATAACCCCCAGGTAGTTTACAAAGTTGTTCATAGTAGAGTTGTTTCAGGCATTCGCCGTTCCAACACAGATCCCTCCCCCGAAGCCTGCCACCTTAGCTGGCACCAGTGTATTTCCTGTTGCTTGTTACAGCAAATGGGCAAATGGTCACTCGGAGTCGAGCTGTGCTCATTGTCACATCTCACAATGGTGTTCCTGAGGTCATTGTCTGAGGATTCCCCAGGGCCGGCTGGTGCCCGTGGAGCCTTCTGGGTTACTGGTTTTGCTCGCTGAGTTTGGTGGGCTTCTCTGCGATGCTCCCATCGCGTTTGCAGCGCCCTGACTGGGCTGGCGGTGCTGTGAAGTGGGGAGTTTTCACACGGCCACGCACTCAAGCTGTGGGGCTGGAACAACTCCGTGACTGGGCAGCCCAGCGCAGCTCAGCTGTAAAGCAGGGCTGTGCCTGTGCCAGAGGGTGTCGTGTGGCCGGGGGGAGGGGGTGCTGGGCCTGCAGGCAGGAGGGGGCCGTTTGGCCCCATTCCCAAAAGGGCCCCGAGTTCTCAGCCTGGACCCGCCTGCCGGGGGAGGGTCCGTGACATCACGTCCCTTTGGGGCTTGGCCGAGGAGCGGGGCCATGTTGGTGCCGGGGAAACGCCGGGTCTGGGTGGGGGCTCTGACTCCTGTTTTTGTAAAACGTAGTGCACAGCCGAGATGGGGAGAGTGCGCCTCCCCCCACTCCAAGGAGCTCGGCAGCACCAGCCCCAATAACGGTAGTCAGCGGATAATTCATCACCGTAGCCGTTGCCATCGTTGTCATTGTGGCAAAGTGTTCTTGCCGGGCGTCCGTGCTGCTTGTGGTGGGTGGTTGCTGGCCTGGGGTGGGCAGCGCCGGTGGCAGCCCGAAACAGGACCATACCCTCGAGGAAGTGGCCAGAGATTTGGGGTGCAGGAAACGGGGCTGGGGAACGGGGAGTGGACAAAACTGAGGTCAGAGGTAACTTGGATGCAGGCAAAAGAGTCTTTCTTTCTTTCTTTCTTTCTTTCTTTCTTTCTTTCTTTCTTTCTTTCTTTCTTTCTTTCTTTCTTTCTTTCTTTCTTTCTTTCTCTCTTTCTTTCTTTCTCTCTTTCTTTCTCTCTCCCTTCCTTCCTTCCTTCCTTCCTTCCTTCCTTCCTTCCTTCCTTCCTTCCTTCCTTCCTTCCTTCCTTCCTTCCTTCCTTCCTTTCTTTCTTCTGCTTTTTGTGTCACACCTGGCGATGCACAGGGGTTACTCCTGGCAGTGCCCGGGGAACCATATGGGATGCTGGGGATCGAACCTGGGTTGGCCACGTGCAAAGTAAACGCCCTCCCCGCTGTGCTGTAGCTCCAGCCCCAAAGCCCGGTCTTTCATCTGTAGAAGGCCATTGGGGGTGGGCCCCAGGGTTCTGGGCAGTCCTGGTCCTAGCCTTGACAGTTCATGGGGAAAATGAGTCACTGACCAGGGCCCGGAAAGAGTGGACGGAGACCAATGGTGTCAACTAAAATGGAAGCCGGTTTCTGGAGGGCCACGCCAGATGCCAGCGAACGCCTCCAAGGAATTTAAGCTGCTCCCTTTCCTCCCCAGCAGTGCCCAGGGGCCCCAGAGTTCTCTCCAGAGATGCTTGGTTCCATGCCCTGGCCCTGATGCTGTGCCACTTGGGCTCAGCGGTGCCAGGGGTCGGATCTGGTGCCTCACGCATGCGTTCTTGTTTGGCACACTTAACCTTGGGGAATGCCCCAAGCCTGCCCTCAACGACCTCGATGACAAAAATCCCCTGCTCGTGTCTTTCCAGAAACCACGCAGATCGAAGACCCGCGGAAACAATGGCGGGGCGAGCAGGAGAAGATGCTCAAGGATTACCTGTCGGTGGCGCGGGACGCGCTCCGCACGCAGAAGGAGCTGTACCACGTGAAGGAGCAGAGGCTGGCTCTGGCCCTGGACGAGTATGTGCGGCTCAACGATGCCTACAAGGAGAAGTCGAGCTCACGCACCAGCTGTGAGTGGGGGTACTAGGCTGTAAACTGATGCTCTGGGCTGGAGGGGGTCAGAGGGCCGAAGAGAGAGCTCAGTGGCTAGAGTGCTGCCAGGGGCTGAAGAGAGAGCTCAGTGGGCAGTGTGCTGCCTGGGGCCGAAGAGAGAGCTCAGTGGGTAGCGTACTTGCCTGGCATGTGGCTGACCTGGGACCCTGCCCTGAGCAGGAGTGATCCTTGAGCGCAGAACCAGGAGTTAGCCCTGAGCACCACCAGGGGAGGCTTAAAAGCAAAAGAAAGGAAAGGAGGTGGGAGGCATGAAGGCAGACCAGGCTGTCACTAGCAAAGAGGCAGCTTCTCGGTTGGACGTTGGCTCTGGGTCAGCTGCTTCCCGAAGCGGAAGGCGTCTCTCGAAGGTCTGGCTGGGCAGGGCGCCCGCATCCCCAGCTTGTGCTTTCTCATCAGAGGAGCACTAATCCCGTCTGTTCTCACCCCTCCCCTGCCTTGCTGACCTTCATTCATTCATGCATTTCTTCACTTACCCGTTTGTTCATCCACCCACGCATGATTTTACTCATGTATGTATTTTGTATGTACCTGGGATCAGACTCAGGGTCTCCCACGTGCGAGGCGTGCGCCAAGCTTCCTGGACTGTTCCCCGGCCGTCTTTAATGTCATCGAGAGTTGATTTTCTTTTTTTTTTTTTTTAACCTTTTTCAGCTCGAGGCAAAGAATTTGGCCCTCTGTGCTCCACCTAGTACGGTGCTCCCTGAGCCAGGCACGAGAGCGAGGCCTCTGAGCTCCCACGGCCACTGCCCCCCTGTCCCTGGCTACCAGAGGCAGCTGTGACGGGCTCCGACGGGCTCGATACAACCCGGCTCTCCTCAGCCGCCGTCGAGCCTCTAAGATTTTGTTCCTGATCTGTGAAGGAGAGTAGACCCAGGGGTTTCGTCACAGAGATGCCTTTTTTCCAGTCGCTGGTGGTGGTTTTTATTTTAATTTTGTATTTTGGTTTTTGGGTCACACATGTGAGCTCAGGGATTACTCCTGGCTCCACGCTCCGGAGTCATCCCTGGTGGGGTCGAGGGACCATAGGGGATGACGGGGACCAAACCCGGGTCAGCCTTGAGCAAGGCAAGTGCGGTCCCCGCCGTACTATCCTCTCTGGCCCACGTGGTTTTTATTTGTGGTGGTGCCGGATGGATGCCTGACCCCTTCCTGAGTATCAGCTGCCGAACCCCTTTGCCGCCCTTCTGGGTTTTCCAGAGAACGTTGTAAAGGTGTGAGGACTTTTTATTACGGTAGCCGCTTGTCCAGTTCAGCCCAGACGCCCGTGCTTCCTGTTTGTGGAGGGTAAACGTCCAGCCGAGACGTAGCTGGGCAGCTCCTCAGAGTCATTTCTCTTTTTTTTTCCCTCTCTCTCTCTCTCTCTCTCTCTCTCTCTCTCTCTTCTCTCTCGAAAGTGTTCTCAGGCTCTTCCTCCAGTACTAAGTACGACCCCGATATCTTGAAGGCCGAGATCTCCACGACGCGATTAAGGGTAAGACTTTCTTTCCCCTCCCGCCAGGATACACCCGAGCACTGTGGGCCGGTGGCAGGGCCGGGAGCTCCCCAGTCTGGGGCTCGGCCGCGTCCCGGCCACTGCCTCCCCTGGCCTGGCCAGGAGCTGCCGGCTTGGCGGTGGGCGCCTAAGTCAGACTTTGAATTTCCACAGCTTCTCCTTATCGCGCTCAGACCTGCCCTTTGGGAATCGAGCCCGGCTGCTCTTTCTGTAGGCGCCCCACTATTTATTTGTTTATCTATAAACTTTTCTATTTTATGAGGCAGTTCACAATATTTGATTGCATTTAATATTCAAACACCAATCCCACCACCAAATTTGGCAGGTTTCCATCCCAAGCCCCAAGTCCTGTCCCAAAGCACAACTGAAATAATGTATTTTGTATTGTCTGTTATGAAAAAACGCTTGAAAATGCTACAAAAAAGTATCCGTAGAGGAAACAGTGTGAAGATTGTTCTATTTTGGCAGGGGCCATTAAGGCCTTCTTTAGGATATCACTAACATGTTGTTAAAGGTTGAGTGATGTGAGCTTTCACATATATATCTGAAAATATGTATACACACACACACACATATATTTCCCTCTATGATTTGTTGCCTACTGCTTGAACCCCATCAGATGTGGTGTGGCACCTATGGAGAATGGGTAGGGAGTGTCTTATGATGTGTGTGGCCGCGTGGTCCAACGATACGTCCAGTCATACATGAGGCTCAGCCTGAGCGTGTGGGGAGTGGCCTGGAGCGTGGCAGCGGTTGGGTTCTGGAAGTTTTCGGCTGCCGGGGCTGGGTCCCTTGGGGCAGGGCAGGCTCTCACCCGCCCCCTCTGGCATCCCACTGTTTCAAGGGGCTTCCAGTTCTTGTCACAAAGTCTTTTTTTGTTTGTTTGTTTCCGGGATGAAACCTGAGACCTTGCCCTCCAGACACATGCCCTAGTCCTTCCTCTCCTCCACCAAAGCCCCCCCGCCCCCCCCCTGTCCCCCACCACCACCCTGTGCTTCCTCGGGGCTGCATGCCGGCCATTGCTCTTTCTGGCCAAGCAAATTCCCGCAACCCACATTTGTGCCGTGAACGAGGAATTAGGATGAGCCCAGAGCCCCACTCGTCCCCTCTCTTTGGCATTATCCTCCCCCCTGGTGGGAACACTGTCCCCGCATTCACCCAGGCTGCCGTGTCTGCCTGCTGGGAACCCTGAACGCTGAGAGGCGTGCACCTGTGTCGTCTGCTCGTGCTTCAGTGCAGCCGCCTGGACAGGCCCAGCCACTCTCACACATTTCGTTTCTGTGTCCGGCCCTGACGTTGCTTTTCACGTCTCCTCCCGGTGCACAGTGACGTTGAGTCCGATTTCTGCTCCCTTGGATGATGCCCTAGTGAACCGGACTCGTAGCTTGGTCCACACGGGGCCACTTTTTGTGGCTTGCACACTGGGAGCGGAATTGCTGCATCCGAAGGGAAACTCTTGAGCAAATGCTGGCGAGGGGGCTCAAGCTCGAGGGGCCCCAAGCTCACTCTCGAGACCCTTCTGGACGCACCGAGAGACTCTCTCAGCCGCAGCGCGAGGCTCTCACCCATGCCTCAGGGGGTCTGAGTGTTGCGTTTTCATTGCCGGTCGACTCCGAATATTTCCTGGCTTCCTTACGATTTCTCATGTGATGGTATTGCTTCATATTCAACACTTGGGGATTTTCTTTTATTACCAATTTCAGTCTCATTCCCCAGTGTATTTTTTCCCTTTTGAAATTTCTGTTTGATGCTTTTTGTGGATATATCTGCTTATTTTTGCTCCATGCCCACATTCTGTACATATATATGTAATGTTTGGACAAAATAATCAGTTAGCTAAGCTCCATGTCCTCCTCAAAGCCTTGTCTAGATTTCTTACGTATCACAAACTTGGACCCAGTCTGTTTTTTGCCTCTTTTATTTTGGGCCAGCAGTTGACTCCTTGAGCTGCCTCCGGGCTATTTTGTGTGAACACGAAAACGTGGGGGCCAGAGAGATGGTATGGGGGGAGGTGCTTTCAGTCACAGCACAGGAGTAAGTCCTGCGCACAGTGTGGCCCAGTAACCAAAGAAGGGGGGGAACGATGAGAACAAAAGCAAGAATTTTAATCCAAGTGTTCCGAAACTTATTTGGCCTACCCACCCCGTTTTTGGCCAGGGCAAATGCAACTGTCCCTTGGAGCTGCCTGGAATCTGGGCTTCCCTCCTCTTTTTGGAAGGTGGGTCTCTGTCCCCCGCACCCTTTCTTTTAGGAAGAAGCCCCTCAGGATCCATGTTGAACTCTGGGCATGCTTTGCCACGGTGTTTGGTGACAGTATTCGTATTGATT
Organism: Sorex araneus; assembly: GCF_027595985.1. NCBI lineage: Eukaryota > Metazoa > Chordata > Mammalia > Eulipotyphla > Soricidae > Sorex > Sorex araneus. The sequence continues at coordinate 302,771,331 of NC_073302.1, read as the reverse complement.
TATTTGGGGTTGGGGTCACCCCCAGCCACGCTCAGGACTTATGCCCAGCTTTGTGCTCAGGGGTCGCTCCTGCTTGGGGCTCAGGGGACCCTGCGAGGGAACAAGGGCTGGCTATGTACAAGGCAAGTGCCTTAATCCTTGTACTGTCTCTCTAGCCCAGAATGTTTTGGGGGGTTTTGGTTTGTTTGGGGGGCTACACCCAGCATTGCTCAGGGCTTACTCCAGGTTTTGTGCTCAGGGATCTCTCCTGGCAGGACTCTGAGGACCCTCTCTGGTACCTGGGATCAAATCTGGACCGGCCACATACAAGGCTAGCACCCCCCTGTTATACTATCACTCTGGCCCCCAAAAATGTATTTTTGAAAACCAAAGGTCTTTTTTTTTTTTTTTGCTTTTTGCTTTTTGGGTCACATCTGGCGATGCACAGGGGTACTCCTGGCTCTGCACTCAGGAATTACTCCTGGTGGTGCTTGGGGGACCATATGGGATGCTGGGGGTCGAACCCCAGTCAGGCGTGTGCAAGGCAAACACGCCCTCCAGCCCACCCAAAGGCCTTTAGAGCATCCGTAACCCTGGATGTTCCATTGGCAGAATAGGTGCCTCTCCTGTGAGATTCTGAGTTCAATCCTTAGCACTGCACTCAATCAATCAGTAATTGTTTGACTATTACACTGCTCCAGTCAGTTAGTAATTGACTCAGTACTACACTATGGCACTACCACCCCTTTCAGAGGGCCATGGGAGAAGTCGCCTACTTAGTCAAATGATGCAAAGCCAAGAAAGGGAGAGAAAAATTCTTGAGTAGCCATGAGTAAGCTCTGAGCATCACCAGGTGTGTTCCCCCCAAACCCAACACCCCCCCAATAAAGAACCAGCCAAAAAAAAAAAAGGAATCAAATCTTCAAGTGCCTCAAAGAGTGTTGATTATAAGGACAGAAGACAATATACAGGTATCTGATATATTTCAAGAAGTAAGGAATTGAAAATATGAATAAAGAATTTTCAGTAGTATGAAAATTGGGGCTGGAGAGATAGTACAGCGGGTAGGGTAATGAGCTTGCCTTGCACAAGTCCAGCCCTGTTTGGATCCCTGGCACCTCATATGGTCCCCCAAGTACCACCTGGAGTGATCCCTGAGTGCAGAGCCAGCAGTCAGCCATGAACAGCTCTGGGTGTGGCCTAAAAACAAAGAACACAGTAAAAAAACAAACAAACAAACAAAAAAAGAGTAATAAAAGGATCAGAGAGAAACAAAAAGAACGAGGTAGAACTTTTGTTAATCGAGCAGATAATGCCTAAATTACTAAGGTTCAGCAAGAAAAGAGATTGTTTGCAAAGGTCCAGCAGCTGAAGAGAGACAGTGGACTGTTTCATAGCAGCGATGGAAGGAAAGTGGAATGATCTCTGCGTACTAAGAGAAAATAACCATCAACTAGGATTTCATACCCAGCAAGGCAGCTTCCTTCCAGTGCCCAGAGTAAAGGCTTTTCCAGACAGAATCGGATTCACGTGTTGCATCCCAGTGCTCCGTCCGGCCAGAAATGCCCAGTGCGGCCAGAGAGGGAGGCAGAGAGAAGTTTGCCGCCTGAAGAGCCTCTTGGGAGTCGGTGCACTTAGATCCAGATGTGGCTTCAGCATGATTGTATTCCATGTTCGAATTTTAAGATAGATTAATAGGCTGGATTAAAAAAAAAATCTTCCTGGGGCTGGAGCAATAGTACAGTGGGGAGGGCGTTTGCCTTGCACACAACCAACCCGGCAGCCAACCTGGGTTCGATCCCTGGCATCCCATATGGTCCCCTGAGCACCCCCAGGGGTGATTTCTGAGTGCAGAGCCAGGAGGAACTCCTGAGCATCGCCAGGTGTGATCTCCCTTCCTCCCAAAAAAAAACAAAATATGAATAAATTTAAATTTTTAAGCACTGTTAGCACTGTCGTCCCATTGTTCATCGAGTTGCTTGAGCGGGCATCAGTAACGTCTCCATTGTGAGACTTGTTGTTACTGTTTTTGGCATATCAAATACGCCACGGGTAGCTTGGCAGGCTCTGCCGTGCAGGCAGGATGCTCTTGGTAGCTTGCTGGGCTCTCCGACAGGGATGAGTTATCAAACCCAGGTCGCCGCTTTCAAGGCAAGCGCCCTACCCGCTGTGCTATCGCTCCAGTCCAGGAAATGAAGATACAGAGAAGTTAAAAATGAAAGGATGGGGGGAGAAGATGATTAGTTCTAAGCAAGGTGAGGATGAGACAGGACTCTCCCCGTGCTGTTCCTGTTCGCCTCAACCTCAGTCCCCAAATACCGTGTACAGTGCAGATAGGTGTTCTGAATAAGACAGAGAGAGAGACAGAGACCCTGCAGCCTTTGTTTCGGCACATTGTTAGAATTGCCCTATGATGCTGTGACAATTAGTTGTTGTTGTTAGTTTCTTGCTCTGCCTACTTTATAAATTAAACTATCGTTGCTGTGTTTGGATCGGATGAAATCCTGGTAGCGATGGATTCAGAATCGTCCACGGCCAGGTGCCCCTGCATTCTCTGGGCCGGGGGGCAGCCCCTGTATAGTTTTGTTAATTTTTTTTTTTTTTTTCTTTTTGGGTCACACCCGGCGATGCACAGGGGTCACTCCTGGCTCATGCACTCAGGAATCACCCCTGGCGGTGCTCAGGGGACCATATGGGATGCTGGGATTCGAACCCGGGTCGGCCGCGTGCAAGGCAAACGCCCTACCCGCTGTGCTATCACTCCAGCCCCTTGTTAAATTTTTAAGAGATAGATTTTTGGTCAAAACGCTCTCCTAGGGAATGAAAGAGGGCCATGGATCTCTGCTGCAGCTGTTAAAATATGGGCCTGAAACTACATAAAACAGAGTTAGCAGAAATTCTAAGGATAAAATAAAACAAAATAAAAAACCCTCAGCAGTAGTGGGCAAATCCCAGACAACATTCAGTAGTCCCTAGAACAAGCAGGTGAAGGAATTCGTAGTAGAAGGGTGGAGGGCCAGGGTCCGAGAGCTTGATAGAATGCCACGGACGCAACATTCTCCCCAAGCAGCATCTCCTCTTGCAAGTGGCCACTCTGACTTCTGGCTCGGCGATGTGCCGAGTGCCCAGCTTCCCCATGGCTCTGAGGCCCCGAGGGCAAAGGTCACGTCTGTTTGGTTCCCCATGGTGCGGGGCGGCGGGGGGGGGGGGGTAGAAGAAACAAGGAATGAAAGTTCAAAAGCACCTTGGAAACCTTTACAGTATTTCTCTATATTTTACAAATAACCGTCACTGCCCATCACTGCATATTGTTTTCACACTGTGGTTTGTTTTTTTTTGGGGGGGAGTCACACCCAGCAATGCTCAGGAGTTACTCCTGGCTCTGCACTCAGGAATTACTCCTGGCGGTGCTCGGGGGACCCTGTGGGATGCTGGGAATCGAACCTGGGTTGGCCACATGCAAAGCAAACGCCCTACCCGCTGTGCTATCACTCTGGCCCTTCACACTGTTTTTAAGACAGATTTTTAAGATAGACCAGTACAGATTTTTTTTTTTTGAAACTTCACAGAATAATCACAACCTACTTTTTTTGCAAAGAGAGAGAGAGACAGAGACAGAGACAGAGAGAAGCATACAATCTGCTGGGATTATGCAATAAGCCATTTCTTAATCTATGGAAGTGAGTTTCTGTAACCGAGGAAGCCTTTTAACTCGTGGTGAAACCAGCCCAGCGCTGTCAGGCCTGCCCAGTGTCAGTGCTGTCGTCTCAGACATATATAATAGCAGGAGGAAGTGCTTTCCCCAACCCCCCCAACTTGGCCACCAGCACGGATTCCTCGACCTACCCCCCGCCCTGCTCCCATGGGCCAAGTTTGTTCTAGAAGCTCCAGCCGCAGCAGGGTTGGTCCACTTCTCCCGGGGGGGGGGTGCGAAAATCCTTGGGAAATGGGAGCAGTGGGCAGTGAGCTGCCTAGCTGGGGAGGGAGCGTGACCGGCCTGGCCTGGACCCCAGGTCAGGGCCAGAGCTGGGAGACCCTCATCCCAGTGGAGGACGTGGGGACGTGAACGAGGGTAATTTTGTGGTTGTGTTTCAAGTGCTTTGTATGAGCTGGAGTGACAGGACAGCGGCCAGGGCGCCGGCCTTAGCTGCGGTTGGCCTGGGTTTCATCCACATACCATGGCCCCGTGAACGACCCCTTCCCCCAACAACAACAACAAAAAAAGGTTTTTAATTGATTTTTAGTGGGGTTTGGGGGCCACGCCGGCAGTGCCAGGGCTTACTCCTGCCTCTGTGCTCCTGATCGCTCCAGGTCGCTGGGGATGGAACCAGAGCCGCTTGCTCGCTTGCTTGCGAGGCAGGTGCCCTCCCCGCTGTGCTCTCTCCCCAGTGCCCCGCTTGGTGTGTGTGTGTGTGTGTGTGTGTGTTTAGGTGTCACCCCTAAAAGTGCCCAGGAGACCCCGGGCCACACCACAGTGCTGCCAGGGGACGGACCAGGGGGCCAAGGATGGAACTCGGGGCCTCGTGTGCTCGGCACCTGGGCTGTGTCTCCCCCTAACTGGCCCCTGGGCACTGGCGTGGATGGTGGCTCAGGGTGGCCTCACAGCCCGCCGCCCGGTGCCACAGATCTGCAGACCGACTGAGGGCTGCAGTTGGTCCCTGGAATCCACTGCCCTTGTCTGGGCCTCCCCTGTGGTGGTTCCCCCGCGCCTGTGCCCCCCCGCCCAGTGATTTCCCCGAGGCTTACTGCTAGTCATTGACAGACACCTCTGTCGACTCTGCTGCCTCCCCGCAGGTGAAGAAGCTGAAGCAGGAGCTGTGGCAGATGAAGCAGGAGCTGCTGTATAAAGAGCAAGGCTTCGAGACGCTGCAGCAGTGAGTACCAGCGCGGCCCGCCCTGGCCCGGCTCCTCTGAGCACCACAGACCAAGTCCTGCGGGCCCTCCCTCCCCCCCCCCCACACACACCCTCCCCCAAGCTGACCAGCACAAACCAGGAGGGAACTCAGTGCCGGAAACGAGATCGAGTTCTCATGCTTCTCTGTTGGGGGGTTTGGACCACGCGCAGAGGTGCTGGGGGTGCCGGGATTCGAACCCAGGCCACCTCCTCCTCGAGGGTCGTGTCTGCATCCCTGGGTCTGCCAGTCTCGCAGGCCCAGAGCTTGGTGGGTGTGGAGCCCCAGGCCCCTCTCCGCCACCCTGGATGCAGCACCCCTCGTCCTCCTCTGTGGGCCCCCTCCGGCCCTTCCTGTCAGCCCCTTGGTCTGGCGGGCCCAGGTCTGGCCTCCAGCTGGGCCGGGCAGAGAGAAGCAAGTCTCTGCAGACAGAGGGTGCTTCCCTCGGCTTTCCCGGGGGCTCGGCCCTGAAGCCCCCGTCCTTGTGCCTCTTGGTCCCCAGGCCAGGGGCCATTGGTGGGAAGGGACGCCGGGTTTCCCAGGCTCCTGGGTGCAGGGCGCGGGGTAGTGGGGGTCCTGCTTCCTCCAGGGCACTCAGCCGCCTTCTGCCTTCCACTTAGCAGGCACGCGCCCCGGCCCTCCGCGCCCTTCCCTCCGGCCTCCGGCCTCCTGGGTCCAGGCCGCGCTCCCCGGCCGTGTCCCGTGGCATAGCTGAGTGTGGAGAATCGTGAGCCATCCTAAAGTCTATGCATGTCCATAGAGACAGTACAGCGGGGAAGGTGCCTCGTAGGGTCTCGAGCCCTGCCGGGAGCCATCCCCGAGCACTAGAGGGCGGGGGCCTAGATCTGCACACATGTGCATGCACGAACGCTCGTGCGCACACACACATACAAAAAAAATATGGGTTTTTTGTTGTTGTGTTGTGGTTTTTTTTTTTTTTTGAGGGGAGCAGTTTGGGGGCCACACCTGGTGGTGTTCAGGCTTTCCTCCTGGCTCTGCACTCAGGGGTCACTCCTAGTGGGGCTCAGGGGGACTCGTGTGATGGGGAGATTGAAGCCAGGCCAGCAGTATGCAGGGCCAATGCCCCTACCTGCTGTACTGTCACTCCAGCCCCCCAAAATATCTGCCGTAAGTTTTTTGGTGATTAATTATCAGTAAATGTTTGGTGTGCACATAACATCTTTTATATACCTGTGCACGTGGGGGGTGTGTGTGAAAATTTCTCAGGTGAAAAATGGTGGCAGGGGGCTGGAGCGATAGCACAGAGGGGAGGGCGTTTGCCTTGCACGAGGCCAACCTGGATTCAATTCCCAGCATTCCATATGGTCCCCCGAGCACCACCAGGAGTAATTCCTGAGTGCAGAGCCAGGAGTAACCCCTGAGCATCGCTGGGTGTGACCCAAAAAGCAAAAAAAAAAAAAAAACCAAAAAAATGGTGGTGAGTGGGAACCAATTAAGAACGTGCTTGGGCTCCGGGCACGTGTGTGACCATTGTACCCCGCGTTGGGGTGACCTAGATGGTCCTTTGGGTCCTCCTCACAGTATCCTCGGAGCCAGAGCATAGCCTCGGCATGGGCTTCTCCCAGGCCGACGGCATGAGGACCCCTGGGTGGTCCCAGGGGCCCCCACAGGCCACAGAGCTCCCCTCAGACCCGCTGACCTAGAATGGCAGGGCTGGGGCTGGGGGCCGGGGTCTGCAGGCCGGGGATGCTCTGCGCCGGAAGCCGCTCGAAGGGGTGCCGAGAGATGCCCACGGGCCCCGGGCTGGGCACGTGAGATGGTGGCTGCCGCCGGCCGGGAGGAAAGGTTAGCCCAACTTGCTGTTTCTGTTACACGGACGGAACAATGCTGTATTGTTCCCGGGGCCGCTGGCTCGCGGGCCCTTTTTATAGGAATCCGAGGCATGTTTAAGAATCTGTCAATAACATTCCGGGCGCGGACAATAGGCATTTGTTGCCGAGATTCAGGCCCGCTCCCGCGCTGATTCTGATCCCTTGAGCCCCCGGCGGAAAGACAGGCCCCGAGTCGGCCCTCTGCGCGGAGGCCTGGCTGGTCGGCCGTCAGGAAACGAAGCAGTTTCCATTCCAGGGCACAGGGGACCTCCCACCCGGGCCTGAGGGGTCAACCCAGAGGGCCGGCCGGGGACACTCCGATACTAGGAGGGACCTTCTTAGGGGAAAGGACCGGCCCCCGGGGGACGGGCCCCACACCCCGACGTGCTCAGGGGTTGAACCCGGGGCTCCCGCATGCGGAGGCTGTGCCTCGGGCCCAGGAAGGGGCTCCCGGTGGGGCGCGGGGCCAAGCGTCTCTCAGGAAGAGACGGACAGGACATCCCTGCCGCCCTCCGTGCCTTTCCCCCTCCACACCGAGAGTCTGGGGTCGCATGGAGAGTTCAGGCTGGGCTTTCCGCCCCGGCAGCCGACGGGGCTGAATGGGCACACGCTGACTCTCAGGGGGTCTCTGTGTGGGTCTCTGTGAGTCGGCCCCCCACCGACTCACAGGGTGGCTACAGGGAGCCGAGACACCAACACACAAACCGACCTCCACATCTGGGCCCGGAGCGAGGGGACCGTGGGGAGGGCTCTTGCCTTGCACACGGCCCACCCAGGTTCAAACCCAGGCATCCCATAGGGTCCCCCGGAGCACTGCCAGGAGTGATCCCTGAGTGCAGAGCCAGAGAGCACTTTCCCCCCTCCCACCAAAACAAGAGAACAGGCAGGAAAACAAAAACTGAGGCAGAGACATGGGCCTGAGAGATGGTTCCATGGACAGGTACAAGCAGGGCGGGGGGCTGAGTGAGTGCGACCCCCAGCACCCTGGGGTCCCCCAACACAGCCTGAGCACGCCCCGGGGAGGGCTCCCCAAACACAGCCAAACCAAGGGGAAGGTTGGACCGATTAGAAGTGGACCAGGTGAGAGGCAGGGCGGGGGGGGGCAGGGCGGGGCGGGGGAGACCATGGCCGGCAGGGAGGGCAGCGGCATTGTGGACGCCCGGGCAGGGTGCCCCCGGGCTTGCTCGCCCCTGCTGGTGTCTCAGCTCTGCTGTGTTGGTCTGTCTTTCCCCTCCCTGAGCAGAATCGACAAGAAGATGTCTGGCGGCCAGAGCGGCTACGAGCTGGGCGAAGCGAAGGCCATCCTGGCCGAGCTGAAGTCCATCCGCAAGGCCATCAGCTCAGGAGAGAAAGAGAAGCAGGACCTGATGCAGGTAGGGGGATGCCCCTGGGGCCAGAGTGTGTCCTGCCGTCCCCCCACCGGACCCCAGCCCTTGGGAGGAGCCCGGGCAGGCCTGGGGCAGCACGGGAAGGTGGCCACACATGGCCTTGGAGCCGGGCTGGGCGCAGGACAGCTCCGCATTCCTCCTGGACCTCAGGGAAGTCCACCTGGGTGCCAGATGCCCAGGGCCGTGCAGGGCGCCGCTGGCCACCAGCAAGCAGAGGGCAAGTCCCTGGGCCGGAGGGGGGGAGGGGGTGCGACAGCCCCCCAGGGCTTTGTAGGAACCCAGGGAAGGTCGTGGGTGGTGGTGACCCAGCAGGGGGGTCTGGATGTCGCCGTCAGAGCTCTGTGACAGGCCCCTGGCTGCTCTCAGCCTCCATAGGAAAAAGATCCAACCCGTGTGGAGTGTTTGGGATACCGGCACGGAGGGAAGTTGCTTTGGTTTTCTTCCCTTTCCCCCTGTTTTCCGGTTTCAGGGCCATACCCGCTGGCGCTCGGGGGCTCCTCCCCGCTCTGTGGTCCTGGGTCACCCCCGGCGGTCTCCTCTTCCCCCCTCCCCCCATCCCCCCATCCCGTGCTTTCTATTCCCGGGGCTTGGAGCTGAGTGAGGAGAGACTGAGGGCCGGGCCGGGGAGGTGGCGCAGGTGCTGGACGCGGGCCGAGTCCTCGGCGTGTGTGGCTTTAACACACACAAGGCCTCCGCAGAACTTGGCCTGGATGGTTTGGGCTTTGCCCCGTGTGGATCCGACGGTTGAGTCGAGGAACCCTGAAATGCACGTGACGGCTCCTCTGAAAAATGTGAACGGCAGCGTGAAACAGGCCCGTGCTGGAGCCCGGTGTATATTGGCTTTTTTTTTTCTTGCCTGTGAATTTTTTTTTAATTAATTTATTTTTTATCGAATCACCGCGAGATGCAGTTACAAAGTTGCTGACGATTGGGTTTTCGGTCACACGGTGTGACTTTTGAGTCGAGACACACGGCAGGCTAAGGGAGATCACCTTTAAAGCTACTCCATTTCCTGAAGATCCTGAGGGAGGATAGACGTCATCAGGGGGTGCTGAGGGACCGTCGTTGTCTTCGTGTTCTGTGCCCGTCTCGTCCCTCTGCCCAGGGTAGGCAATGGGGTGGGCAAACACGGCGACTTCTGGGACATTAGCCTCTCAGGTGCTGCCACCAATAGGAGGTGACGAAAATAAATCATAAACAGCAGAAGTGAAGATCCATTGTGAGCTGGAGCATCCCCAGGCCCCTTCCAAATGAGCAACGGCGTCCTCAGAGAAGTCTTCTAAGCCCGAAGTGGTTTTTTTTTTTTTTTTTGCTTTCTTTAGTCAGATTGTCTTGAGGCTCTCTGTGGGGGGCCGGGGAGATGGTGCAATGGTTAGGGCGCTTGCTTTGTGCGCCGCTGGTCCTGACACCACACATGGTCCCCTGAGCACAGAACCAGGAGTAAGCCCTGAGCACTCCCCATGTGGCCCCCAAGAAACAAACCAAACAAACAAATAAAAACCAACAAGACAGGTAATCCATGTTTCCACAATTTCTACCTCATTAAATGAGGAGTTGCTATTTAAATGATGACTTCTTTGGCAGGAAGGTTGAAAACTGAAAGGGGGGAATAAGTGCACGTACAGAATGTCGAAATCCCATTCGCAGGCTGTTTGTGGGAACATTCCCGATGCGAGAAGACAGGACCACCCACGCTTGCGAAGCCCCACGACAGCTGCCCTCCCCCCACCCCACCCCACCCCACCCCACCCCCTCCCACCCCAGGACCTGCACACGGCGGGCCCTCCTGAGGGGCAGTGACTGCGTGTCCCCTCGGTGGGGGGCTCTGTGGCTCCAGGGCTGCCCTTCCTGAGCGCTCCCTGTGTTCCCCACACAGAGCCTGGCCAAGCTGCAGGAACGCTTCCATTCGGAGCAGAGCATCGGCCAGTCGGAGCCAGACCTGAGATCGAGCCCCGTCAACTCCCACTTGTCCCTCTCCAGGCAGACCCTGGACGCCGGTTCGCAGACGTGCATTTCCGGAGACGTAAGTTGACCCTGGGGCCGGGACTTCGGAGGGGCCTCAGTCTGTTTACTCCGACGGGAGAGCTGACAGGCCCGTCAGCATCCTCGAGCGCCTCCCTACGGGGGTCTGCAGACCCACGGCCTTGTCTTTGCCACCCAGGGGCCGCACAGACCGTTCAGATTCTCTGGGCCTTGGAGCCTTGGGGATCCGCCACACACCCCCGGTTTGGAGTGGCGACTCCTTTTACTATTCGGGCTTTCCTCGTCTCTGTCTTTCTCCTTGCTCTCCTGTTTCCTCAGTCAAATGATTTTATTTCAAAAAAAATAAAGAATAACTCAGTGCAAATGTTCTCCTCCGTGTTATTCAGAGACCCCCATGGACTGGCTGGAGACACTGAGAATCAAAAGTTTTTCTTCTTGGAAATGTGGTTCTTTGCAGACAAGCATGAAGGCTAATGAGGAGCATAAAAACAGCCCTTAAAAGAGCTCCCAGGCCTGAGAATACACAGAGATGTGTTTTCACACACCCAGTCGACTCTGTGAAAATGTTTAATTTGTGCCTTATACCTGGCACTTGAAAATATCTAGATTTTGTGTGTGGCTTGAACATTATACATGATTTTGCACTACTCTCCCTGTGGGGAGCCCTTCGGCAGACAGCTTCCCAGGAAGCTCCCCGTTCACGGCTCTCCTCAGGGTCTTTGGGGCACCAGGAAAGTTGCACTGAAGGGGATCAGGGGTGCTCACCTGTTCGAGCAATTAATTTTTCTAGTTATTTTGTTGGCGTTTTATGCCACCCAAAGATGAATGATGGAAAATTTCAGCTCACAGGGAGGAGGAAATTTGTTCCAGTTCATAAGTCGACTGACCTGCACACCCTCCATAAACTCAGAGAACCCAGAAACATTGACCTGCTTTTCATTTTTATTCTTTTTTCCATCTTGAATTTAACGTGCGGAGAAAATGACGTGAAAGGAGCTCTCGGCAACAGAGAAGCTCGAATTGAAAAAAAAAAAAAGGGACATTTTGCTCCTACTGAGACTCTAAGTGCCTCTAAAACGCTGTTCCCAATTTCGGTGACATCTTCTTCAGCTTTTCAATTACTTGGGCTTCCTGAGAAAGGGAAGCAGAGGGCAGCCTGCTTTGTTCATTAGCGGAGTTAATTGACTTCCCTTCCCCCTTTCTCTTGTTTTCTTCCCCCACCAGATCGGAATGAGAAGTAGATCGAATTTAGCCGAAAAGGTCAGGCTGAGTCTCCAGTATGAGGAAGCCAAGAGAAGGTAACCACGGGAAGCTGCCCGCCAGCTCGCAGCTGGTCCAGGCGTGCCGGAGGGGCCGGACTCATCTCTGCTCCTCCAGCGACACCTGCTGGCCACTTTATGGAATGCTGGGGTTCCCCCCTCTCTCACACGCACACAAACACACGCACGCACTCACGCGCACGCACAAGCACAAGCACACACACATGCCCACATATTCTCTCTCTCCTCTCACATCTTTCCTTCTTTCCACTACTCTTCTCTCTCTTTCTCACACACACATCATCCCTCTCCTCTCTCCCTCCTCTCCTCTCCCCTCCCCTCCCGTCTCTTTCCCTCCCCTCCCCTCCCCTCCCCTCCCCTCCCCTCCCCTCCCCTCCCCTCCTTTCCCTCTCTTTTTCTCTCTTCCTCTTTCTCTCTGTCTCTCTCTCATCTCTCTCTCCCCCCAACCCAGGACATGGCATTTGAAATAACTCTGCCCGTTATCCCAATCTACAGCCCTTACCAACACGCACACCCCCATTCGCAGGAATTCTGTATCCAACCCTCAGCCCTTATCAGAGCCCGTCATCTGTTCCAACTGCGTCCTTCACCGCAAAACATGAACCCAGTCCAGGACCCAGGCTCATGCCTGGTCCCTGGTGTCCCATCTGGAATTGTTCCGGGTCTTTATTTCCCGGCGTCGATCACAGCAGGCCCACAGAGCGACCACGGGCAGCCACAGTTTCCTTGCTTTGTGCCTTTCAGCTTCCTCCCTTGCCCTCTGCCCCACCACCACACACACGCACACACACATATAAACACATGCATGCACGCGCACACACACAATCACACACGCATGCACGCACACCCCAGTCGGTTCTGTGTCCCCTGTACTTGGCTTACTTTCGTGGTTCAGGTTGCACGGATGAGATGCCAGGCGGTGTTTGTCTTTGGCGATCGGGGGTCTCAGTCCTCCCCATACCTCTGGGCCGTGGCACACGCAAGGGCCAATCCTTCATCTTGGAAAAGCAGCCGGTAGCTGGCCGCAGGGCTGCTGTGTCGTGAGCGACAGCCTCTGTTCTTGGGCTCGTGCCACTGGGCACTGATGCACGCCCGGGTGCAGACTCGACCAGGACCCCACCTTGGGCGGGTGTCGATAGAGAAGGGAGCAGTGGCGCCAGGCGTGTGGCCCGTGGTGCCCGGCAGGCCCAGGGGGCCTCTCCACGGCCTGGTTTTGCGAAGGAGGCGGGCCAAAGCCGTGGGCACCGTCGGGAGGGAGCGTGTCCGTTTCCTCGGGACACTGCCCGCAGCAGGACGGCCGGAGCATGCCGACACGCACTCGGGTCTTGCTTGTTTGGTCCTAGTTTGGGGCTGGCCTAGGCAGCCGCTCTGACTCTGCACCCTGGAAGGACCCCTGGCAGCGCCCGGGGGGCTGTGCCTGGCACCCCACCTCAATCCAGGGTGGCGCTCAGCCCACTGGCCACGTGTGGCTGCAGAGTATAGCTCTCCGGACGAGGTGGCTCTGGCCCGGTCTCCTCGCCCTCACGGGCACTCTTCTGAAGGTGAAGTGAGAGCCGGGTGATTCTTTTCTTTATTTTTATTTATTTTTAATTTTATAAAGTAGTTCACAGTATTTACATTACATTTAATATTCGAACACCCATCCCACCACCTTGACACCTTCCCACCACCATATTTTGGATGTTTCCGTCCTGAGCCCCAATCTCTGTCCCAAAGCAGAACCGAAATAATCTATTTTGTATCATTAGTTATGAGAAACCACTGAAAATGCTCCAAAAAAGTATCCTTAGAGGAAAGAGTGTGGAGATTGTTTCATTTCACCCAGGAGCCATTAAGCCCTTCTGTAAGAGATCACTAACATGTTGTTAAAGGTTGAGCCTGCCTCCTACTTTGAACGCTGTCAAGTGTGGTGCGGTACTCTTGGAGTATGGGTAGTGTGTGTTGTTTGAAGTCGCATCGCGTGGTCCAGGAATACATTCCCTCGTGGGTCAGGCTCGGCCTGAGCGTGTGGAGGGCGGCCGTGGGCATGGCGGCAGTTGAGTTCTGGAGGTTTTTGGCTGCCGGGGCTGGGTCCCTTGGGATGGGGAGGGGTCTCACCGGCCCTCCCTCCGGGGTGCCCTAGGTGAAACAGCCTGGGGCGGGGTCTGGTGGCATGGCTATGGCGAGCGTCATGTCATGTTCCCTTCCGGGAGAGAAGGACGTGAGATCCCGATGGTGGCCGACGACGAGATTATCTGGCGCCAGAAGAGGTGGCTTATAGCCCTGTAGTTCTGACACAGGTTTCCCTGCCACCCGTACGGTGTAACTGTCATTCACATCCCTCTGGGCCTCTGTACACCTTCTCCAAGGAAGTTCCTCTGTGGGTCTTTTGCCCGGTTGTTTCTGTTTAGGTTTGGCTTTGGTTCTGGGCCTCAGTCGGCGATGCTCAGGGCCGACTCTTGGCTCTGTGCTCAGGGACCCATCCTGGTGGTGCTCAGGGGATGCCAGGAATTGAATCCGGGTCAGCCACGTACAAGGTTGCTCTGACCCTGTCTTTTGTCTGATTTTTAATGGAAATATTTGGGATTTTGCTACAGAATTTGCAAAGGTTTTCTTTTTTTTCAATAGGATGCCTTTGTCATTTGGTGGACACACACACACATACATGTATATATATACATACATACATATATATATATATATATATATATATATATTCCCTATGCAGAAGGAATATATTCCTGTTTGCTGTAGCCTCACTGGCTGAATCGAGAACTCTCCAGCTTTTACGCCAGGAGAGAGCATGTGTCACATGTCCGTTGTGGTCATTGTCCTGTTTCCCCGTTTTCTTCTCGGGCCTTTCTGATTTCAGGCCTCGGGTCCCTTCAGAGTTTGTGTCTGTGCGTGGCGGGAGACCGTGGTCCTGTGTGGGCCTTTTCTTACCTTGCAGCTCTGCTTGGGGACGGCCCCGGGCTTCCTGGTCCTCATATTGTCGCTGCGATGAGTTCCCATCTCGGAGGCATCTGCCTGGCTCTGGGGGAGGGTCAGGCTGATACGCTTGATTCTGTCATCTTTCAGGGGGCGAGGGGTGCTGCCGATGGGTTATTTCGGAAGACATCGGGGGAGACTATTGGTGGGCCCGGCACGCTCATAGCTGAGAGCTCCCCCCCCCAATGTCTGGGCCCTGCCGCAGGACACGTTAGCAGATGGACAGACGGACGAGGGTGCACGGCCCTAAGCACGGGGGAGGGAAGGTGAAAGGACCCGGCCAGAGCTCCTTGGGGTGGTCGGCCTTCCCGCGGCCATTCCTGGCTCTGCCGGAGTAGACTCGCCTTCTGTGTCAGCCTCTGGCTGGAACTGCTGCCCGGGTCTCCGACTTGCCGAGGGAGCCCCGCGCTTCGTCCACGCATCATTAACCACGCGGGCTTGAGCCAGCGGCCGAGATCTCGCCCGGCTGCTTTTCCTGCCTGTGACTGCCCCCGGGCCAAGGGCACATTTCTCCAGGTTGGGGCGACTTGGATGCATTTTGACGAGAGACCAGCTTCCGTGGTGGGCGCTGAGGGCTGCCCGTGGCCCCGCGGCTGGTGGAGGGGCGGCCCCGCCCGGTTTGGCTTGGAACCAAAGCCAGGATGGGCTGGGGGCCTGGCCGGGCCGGGTGGGGTTTTGCCCGCTTGGGTGTGAGCTGTCCTCTGGCCCCCGACCTCAGCTCACCATCACCTCAGCTCACATGGTGTTTCCCTTCCTAGATGTTCCAGGAAACACACGGTCATTTTTTTTTTTCTTCTTGGGTCACACCCAGCAATACACAGGGGTTATTCCTGGGTCTGCACTCAGGAATCACCCCTGGCGGTGCTCAGGGGACCCTATGAGATGCTGGGAATCGAACCCGGGTCAGCCGCATGCAAGGCAAACGCCCTCCCTGCTGTGCTATCGCTCCAGCCCCTCCTTTTCTTTTTTAATCTTTACTTTCTGCGTAGTTCTGGGTCATGCCTAGCAGTGCTTGGGGGTTGCTCCCAGGGGTGTTCAGGGGGACCCCACCCTGTCGGCAGTCAAACCCGGACCTCCTGCAAGTGAAATGTGCTCTCTGCGCTCTGAGCCTCCCCCCCGCCCGGCCCCAGACCTGCGTATTTATTTCCCAAGATCTGCCAAGCCAAGTAGTGCAGAAGCTCTCTCGGTGTCGTGGCCCCGTGCCGTCGCCGGCTCTGCCTTTTCCCTTCCGTCTCGTACTCGCTGTCTGTTCCTTGGCGAGCCCAGCCGCACCCAGACAGGACAGTGGCCCTGGGCTCGAACACGCCCGCTTGCCACGTGCTCTGTCGCCGGTCGGGGTTTTGTGGCAGACCCCCGTGGTCTGTCTCCGAGCTCGGTGTTCCTCGAAGACGCTCTGCCTTCCTCCCGCCTCTGTTGTGTGTGGCTAATGAAGCTAATAATAGCGTGCTTATGTAGCATTCGGATGATTAATTTTCCAGGAGGTTGAGTAGGCTTTGTGGTTAGAGAACAGCTGATGCCAGCGCTGGCCGGGAGCACAGACCCCGGTGTGTGTGTGGGGGGGGGGGGCGGGAAATGCCACAGCCGAGATCTTGCCGACACCGCCTGGTGGTGGCACTTGGGTGTTTCACTGAACCCTTCCCCACTCTGGGGTGGGAAACTACTAACTTCTTTGGCGTCTGGGCCGCCGGGACCCTGTTCCCTGGCTCCTCAGTGCGGAGGGGCCGGTGGGGTGGGGAAGGACCCCGGGGAAGATCCAGGGGGTCCCGGGGCCAGCGTGAGGCCCGGCGTTAGAGCTGGGTGGGGGGTCCCCGGGTTAGAGCTGGGCTGGTCTCCCCTTCCGCGCTGGAAGAAGTTTCGAGGGGACGGGAAGGTGAGCGGAGTTCCCGGGGTGGAGACGCCAGGAGCCCTCGCGGGTGTCCCCGGTCCCCCCGCCCCCGAAGCCCGCGCTGACGCCGCCCCCTTTGCAGTATGGCCAACCTGAAGATCGAGCTGTCGAAGCTGGACGGCGAGGCCTGGCCGGGGGCGCTGGACGTGGAGAAGGAGCAGCTGATGCTGCTGCAGGAGAAGGAGGAGCTGCTGAAGGAGCTGCAGTTCGCCCGCCCGCAGACGCGCTCCCAGGACGAGCTGGACCGGCTGGAGGCCGAGCGGCAGCGGCTGGAGCAGGAGCTGCTGGCGGTCAGGGGCGCCCCGAGCCGCGCCCTGGCCGAGAGGTCAGTGCCCACCCCTGCTCCCCGCCCCGCGCAGGACAGCTGCCCTCTCTGCGGGGGGCGAGCCTGGGGGCCGCCCGCCAGCCTTGCGGGCATCTCCGTGCCCAGCGCGGAGAGTGGCCACCAGCCCTGACCACGGCTGGCACGTGGGGAATGCGAGTTCAGAGCCAGGACGCGGGGCAGCGCGTGGCCACGTCCGGCTCCTTCCCTGGCACGGCCGGGAGTCACCTGGCACGGAGCTAGGAATAGTCCCGGGGCCGAGACCGGAGCTCCCGTCCTTCTGAGACTCGGCGACGTTTGAGGGATGTAGAAGGAGGGACGGCCTTTCTTCCCAGAGGGCACGGCTGTCTCTGGGAGTCACAGCCTGGCGCCCGCTGAAGCATCGGACAAACAGGGATTCCTTCTGCCTTTGAACATAGGATGAGGTTGGGGGGCCTGATGGGATGGAGCTGAGAAATAAAGCTCAGACACCCCACACCCCGCGTTCAGAGAGCCCGGCCCTCAGGGACGGTTCTTGGTCCTTTGTACACCCCCCACCTCCACCTTGCCAGGCCTGCCGGGCCCCAGGACGGCTGAGGTCCGGCTGGCTGAGTGTCCCGGGAGGCCTGGGCAGATGGGGCCTCGCACCACTTTGCAGATGAGGAAGGAGACGAAGCAGGAAATGACGATTAAAGCAGCAGATCCCAGTCCAGAAACTGGGCCCTTTCTCTCCTCTTTCCTCCCTCCCTCCCTCCCTCCCTCCCTCCCTCCTTCCTTCCTTCCTTCCTTCCTTCCTCCTTCTTTCTTCCTTCCTTCCTCCCTATTTCCTTCCCTCCTTCCTCCCTCCCTCCTTCTTGCCTTCCTTC
The DNA here is from genome assembly GCF_027595985.1 of Sorex araneus. NCBI lineage: Eukaryota > Metazoa > Chordata > Mammalia > Eulipotyphla > Soricidae > Sorex > Sorex araneus. The sequence continues at coordinate 302,753,958 of NC_073302.1, read as the reverse complement.
TTCCCTTCTCCCTTCCTTCCTCCCCTCCTTCCTTACTCCTTTTCTACCTCCCTTCCTTCCTCCCTTCCTTCCCTCCTTCCTTCTCCCCTTTCTTTACTTCCTTCTCTCCTTTCTCTCCTTTTCCCTTCTCCCTTCATCCCTCCCTCTTTCCTCTTCCTCCCTCCTTCCTTTCCCTTCACTTCCTTCTCTCCCTTCCTCCCTCCCCAGCAGTTCTGGTTGCTACTAGGGCTCCCCTGGCAGTGCTCAGGAGGTTCTGTGGTGCCAGGGCCCTAACCCAGGGCACTGTGCTGCAGATATGTGCTCCAGTCCTTTGAGCTGTCTCCCCAGCCCAGAATTTTCGAAACTCTCCGTACCATTGATGACCTGGCCTAGATCGCACTGCCTGCCTGCCTGCCCCCCTGGGACTCGCTGGGCCCCTCCTGGGTGTGGGGTAGGGGGCCAGGGTCATTCTGGTGTGGCTCACTCCGGTGGATCTGAGCCTCTCCCGGTGGGAGTTGGTGTGTATATAATGAGAACATTATTTTTAACCTTCCCTTCTGTTCACATGCTCCATCAGAATCACTTGAAAATAAATTCGCTTCCCTGGTTTCCTTTCTTCTAGATTGAAATTGGACGAGCGAAGGAAAGAGCTATTACAGAAACTTGAAGAAACGACTAAATTAACTACTTATTTGCATTCGCAACTTAAAAGGTTCGTCTCCCTGGTTTTTCAGGGGACATTTTCCTTAACTGCAGTGGGCGTGTTTGATTGTTTTATCCTTATTTATCTCTATTTTGAGCAAAAAGGGTAGTACTCAAAACTCCAAGCGCCCACAGAGGACAGCTGCAGCGTGGTTTGATGGTTGGTTGTTTTGTTTTCACAAACCCCAACGAATCCTCATTGGAAATAAGTGTAAATAGATTATGGGAAGAATCACTTGTATCACTTGTCATCCCATTGTTCATCAGTTTGCTCGTGCAGGCGCCAGTAACATCTCCATTCATCCCTGCACGTGCTAGTATAGCCCAATGGTGTCTGCTCGATCCAGGAACATGAAGAGCCTCAAACTGTTCATTCGGGGTCTTGACAAAGAAGTCTGACCATCTCATAGGTGGGGGGCCAGGCGTTCTTTTGATGTCCTGTGGAATCCAGTCAGTAACGCCTCTAGACAATGGGAGGAAGATACAGCTTAACTCTTAGGACACATTTCCCAGTTTATCCCTTCAGGTCAAAAGCAAGAAAAAGTCAAGGGAAAGGGAGAGGGAGGGAGAGGAAGAGAGAGAGAGAGAGAGAAACAGAAACAGGAGTCAAGGTTTGATCCTGGCACCACATGTGGTTCCCTGAGCAGTGCCAGGAGTGATCCCTGAGCACTGCTGGGTCTCTGCGCACTCTCCCGTACTCAGTAGGTGACCAGGAAGTGGGAGGGGCATAGCTGGAGGGGGGGGCTGAGTTTGATTCTTTTGCCCAGCACAGCTGGGAGTGGTACAAAAATTAATAAGGAGGAAGTGGGGGAGATTTGCTTGAAATACTTACCCACTGACCCCTCAAGACATAGGTAGAGAAATGGGCAGGTGGGGGAGAGGGGCCAGTTCACCCGGCTGTAATCACCCTTTCTCTTGCAAATAGAAAGTTTCATCCTATTTCTTTTTATTTTCTTTTATTGCTTTTTGAGTCACACCCGGTGATGCACTGGGGTTACTTCTGGTTCACGCACTCAGGAATTACTCCTGGCAGTGCTCAGGGGACCCTATGGAATGCTGGGACTCAAATCCGGGTCGGCTGCGTGCAAGGCAAACGGCCTCCCCGCTGTGCTATTGTCCAGCCCAGTTTTATCCTATTTCTGTTCTTTTTTTGTTTTGTCTTGTTTTTTGTTTTTTTGCTTTATGGGTCACACCTGTCGATGCACAGGGGTTACTCCTGGCTCTGCACTCAGGAATCATCCCGGCAGTGCTCAGAGGACCATATGGGATGCAGGGAATCAAACCGGGGTCGACCGTGTGCAAGGCAAATGCCCTACCCGCTGTGCTATTGCTCCAGCCCCTTATCCTATTTCTGATAGAAAGTTTGTCCTGTTCTAAGCTAGTTTGTCAGCACTTTGCCCCATTGGTACCTTTCCCCCCCCACCCAATTTCGGGTTGTTATTATCATCATCATCATTATTATTATTATTATTATTATTATTATCGCAAATAGGCTCCTGGCTCTCTGCAGGCTGACGGACCAATAGGTCTTTGATTCCTGTTTTTGCCCTCTGAGGGTTTTGGTTAAAGCCAAGGACTGTTTCATAGTAGGAGACTCGCTGTCACTTACTCTAGCTCTTTGCCAGGCCAGGGATCTAACCCAGAGCCTCACCGACTCAGGGGTGAGCGCCTGCCTCGCTCCTGGAAGACCTGGGTTCAACCCTGGCACTTGCAAAATGAGAAAAAAATAAAAAGCAACAAGGGCAGGGCTAGAGCGATGGCACAGCGGGGAGGGCATTTGCTGGGTTTAATTCCCAGCATCCCATAGGGTCCCCTGAGCACTGCTGGGAGTAATTCCTGAGTGTAGAGCCAGGAGGAGCCCCTGAGGATTGCCGGGTGTGACCCAAAAACACAAAAAGAAAAACAAGGGCTAGAAAGATAGTGCAGGGGTGAGGTGCTGGCCGTGACTCCGGTTACATCTCCTGCACCCCATCTGGTCCTCCAGGCCCAGCCAGGAGTGGCCCCTTGGCATTCTCAGACCCCCAAGAGAGAAACAAAAGTAGCCCATCAGTGGGGGCTGCATGAACAGCTGCGGGGTGACGGTTCTGGAAGGTCTCGTGGCGGGGGGGGGAGGGTTGCCAGGGCGACGGGCCCCGTCTCAGCCGCCTCTCCTGCCCGCAGCCTCTCGGCCAGCACCTTGTCCGTGTCGTCGGGCAGCAGCCTGGGCTCCCTGGCCTCCAGCCGCGGCTCCCTCAACTCCCTGAGCTCGGGCGAGCTGTACTACGGTGGCGTGGGCGAGCAGCTGGACGGCGACTACCAGTACAAGCTGGACTTCCTGCTGCAGGACAAGGGCGGCTACGCGCCCGCGGGGCCCATCACCACCATCCTGGAGAACGAGGTGGTCAAGTGCCCCCCCGGGCCGAGTGGGCCCGGCGGGGGGGCCGCGGCGGGCTCCGGCCTCCCGCCGCCGCCACCGCTGGCCGAGGCCCCCACGTCGGTGACCTCGCTGTCCTCCCGCTCCTCCCTGTCCTCCCTGTCCCCGCCCGGCTCGCCCCTGGCCCCCGACGCCGCCTGCCCACTGGCCTCCCCCGACGCCACCCTCCTGCCCTTCCCCGCCGACTTCGAAGACTGTGAGTTGAGCCGCCGCTTGGCCGACCTGGGCCTGGCCGACGGCCAGCTGCTGCTGGACGCGGACGCAGGGGGCGCGCCCCGGCCGCTCGTGGAGGAGAAGGAGCTGGACGGAAGGGCCGCGGGTGAGTCTGCTGGGCCTCGGTGGGCGGCTCCTCGTCCCGCAGAGACACTCGGGCACCCCTGTCTCTCGGCACCTTCGCTTTGCCTTCCTTTGACAGGGGGCTGGTTTGGAGGGGGGGCTCGGGGAATCTCGGGGTCGCTCCCCTCCGATTCTCAGTCGGCTGGACCAGAGTGTCCGATCGAAGAAGCTGGGGATGTGCGAGACAACCCCTGGCAGTGCTTGGGGGCCATGTGGCCCTGGACGGGGACCCAGAGGCGCAGCCGGAACTCGGTACCAGTTCCCCAGCCCCGAGTTTGGGTTTGCTCGGTTAGCTCGGTTTGGGGCCACTCCCAGTGCTCGGGGCTCAGTCCTGGCTCTGCACTCAGCTTCACTCCTGGCGGGGCTCGGGGGACCGTGTGGGGCTTGGCGGTTCGGCCACACGCAAGGCGGGCGCAGTTACCGCTGTGCCTGCCTGGGGCCAGGGCCGTTTGCAGACGTTGCCGAGTGGGCCGGGAGGTGTTTGGGAGGAGCCCAGGGCGGGACGCACAGCGCCTGCCTGGCCCTGCCAGCCGTCTCCTCTCCCGGCCCTTGCTCGAGGGGTTGGTTTTGGGTTTTTGGTTTTGGTTTTTATTGGCACATTCCCTTCGTGGACTCAAACTCTCCGTGTCCTTATGACGGCGTGATCAGCAGGTCCCAGCCCGGGAGCGTGTTTCACTGCTGCTCAGATCCCAACCAAGGTGGTCGGCGCCCCGGCTGCCCAGTGTCCGGGGAGGCCCCCTCCTGGCCTGCGTCCCACGCTCCTGCCTCCCCTTCCAGCCACGTTCCTCCCTGTAGCCCAAAGGAGCGGGGAAGCGTCTCCCCCCTGCTCTTAGCCGCGGTGCAGTGCCCCTGCCGTCCAGGGACCACACACTGGTGTTCCGGGGAGCCGGGTCTGTCCCGGGCCCCTTCTCAGATGACCGTGCGCCCTCCACGCCAGCAAGGACGGGCTCTTCAGAAGCATCTCTGGCTCCTCTGAGAAGCCCGTTTCTGTTGTCACTTATGGCCCTGGGGAACTGAGTGCAGACTGACGGGCCGGTCCAGGCGTCTGAGAGAGGCAAATCCCCGCTAGTCCGGAGCCTCAGGCCCCACCCACACTCCCAAGATGGTGGTTGGCCGCCAGGAAGAACGTAGCAAGAAGACAGATTTCTTGGAATTCTCAGCCTCAAACGGGAACAGGGCAGAGGGGCTGTGGACATCTCGGGCTGCACAGAGCCATGACCCTCAGGGCCTTCCGTGGCCTCTGGGAAGGACTGCAGCCTGAGCATGCCTCAACTGCACCAGCTCTTCCGAGGCCCACCCACCAGACCGGCCGTGTCCCGCTGGGCCCTGCATATTCAGGACATCCAGGTGCTCTCTGGTCCCCCGGTGGCCAGTGTGACCAGGTGAAAGGGCCTCCAAAGAGAAGGCCATGCCCACCACAGCCCACGGCGTTTGTGAAAGGCGAGTTCAGAGGGCCAGGCCGGCACATTTTTCCTGCTACTGTGGAGGACTGTCCACTTGAGCCTTTGTGTATCTGGAATGTTCCTTGTGGCTGGCGTGTCCACAGAGAAGAGGGGAGAGTCAGCAAGAGCCGGCCAACAGCCTGCACATGGGCGACCCAGGTTCAGTCCCTGGCATCAGATATGGTTCCCTGAGCACCACCGGGTATGGCCAAGAGAAAGCCCTAGAAAATCAGTTTTTATTAAACTGTAGGTTAATCCAACACTGTTTCTTATGACGGTTTGGCAAATATATTTTGAAGGAGGGGGTATAATTCAAAGCACAATAGTTGTTCCTGATTTGTGCTTTATAGTTCAAACCTTACACTTGAGAAGGTATGCTACTGCGTTGCAGAGTACCCTTTTAAAAGATTTTTGGTGTTGAGATCCCAGCGTCTGTCTTTGGCTTCATCACTGGAGGCTGTCCACCATGTTCCTCAGAGAATTCCTCAGAGATGGACTCACCTTACCCCTCAGTGAGACACATTTACCTCACCCCTCAGTGAGATGCATTCACTTCACCCCTCAGACTCATTCACCTCACCCCTCAGAGAAACATTCACCTCACCCCTCAATGAGACAAATTTACCTCACCCCTCAGAAAAACATATTCACCTCGCCCCTCAGTGAGACACATTCACCTCACTTCTCAGAGAAACATTCACCTCACCCCTCATAGAAACACATTCGCCTCACCCCTCAGTGAGATGCATTCATCGCTCTTCTTCAGCGCATCGCCTTCAGACTCTCCCAGTGCTGTCAACTTGCTCATCTCTATGGAGCTTCTAACAACCGTCTCATGTGGTCAAAAGTTCCAAATTTTCGTTCTCCATATGCATGACAGTACTTGGTCAGGCACTCACCATTTCTAGCCACCGTCCCTTGTCACTCACTTGTTAAAGAAATGCAGTGAACGGTCATTCGAGGGTTCACACAGGATGTACCTCCAGTGGCTGCAGGAGAGGTGTTAGGCCACCAGCAGTGGCTGTCTGTTGCTTCTCGTTTTCTCAGAAAAGTTGTTTGTTTTGTTCATACTGCAACCTCAGAAGCTCCCAGACATGAGCAGAGCTGGCTGTACACCTGGTGTGAGTCTCACGTGGCTCATTCCCCTGTTGGATTGAGAGAATAGACCCTTAGGTCAGCCTTGACACAGGCCAGCAGTGTGTGAGAGCTGAGAACTCCAGGGCGGTGCTGCTCTGGCTACCTTGGGTTTTCTTTTTCTTTTCTTTTTTTTTTTTTTTTTTTGGTTTTTAGGGTCACATCTGACAATGCTCAGGATTACTCCTTAATCCTGGTGGTGCTGGGGTGGGGGGCCCTATGGGATGCCGGGATTGAACGTGGGTCAGCTGCATGCAAGGCAGACACCCTCCCCACTGGACTATCGCTCTCTGCTCAGCTCACTTTTAAGCAGCCTGAGAAGCAGAATTGCACCATGTGACAATTATGCAATGCAAGAGTGCCAACCAGTTTCTGGACGGAGAAGGACGGTGCCCACAGCGGCCACAGTGATGTGGTAAAATACGTATGCCCGATAATGTATTTTGCTGGAAAGTAACATGCAGCTGAAGTGTGACCGCGTCTGTTTGACCAGAGAGACGAATCTCCTCCCGTCTCCATCGCCGGATCTGCTGGAGGGCGAGGCCAGGATGTCTCCCAGTGAACTCTCGGGGGACCCTGTTTGGTGCCTGGGATGGAATCTGGGTCTGCTGCGTGCCAGGCAAGCACCATATCTTCTGTACATTCTCCAGCCCACAGTCACATGACTTGCTTTTTCTTTTCTTCCATCCCGACATCTCGGTGCAGCCAGCCCTGCTGGGTGGTAGAAACCGGGTCAGCCCAACTGCCAGGCCCTTCTGGGATGCACCTCTGCAGTTGAGTTTCTTCCCGGGGTCATCAAACCGTGTCAGGGCCTTAACCCTGCACAGAGAGGCCCGGAGAGTGGCGCGTCGTCATCCAGCAGCTACCCAGCTGAGGGGAGAAGAAGGGAGGGGCATCAGCCCCACAAACTTGCCCTTAAAGATCTTCACAAGATATAATCTCATGGCCCAGGAGGGGGGCGAGAGGCAGATACAGTCCTGGGGCCTCTCCATAGAGGGCTGGGGGTGCAAGGACTCGGCAGCTTGTAGCTTATTCTAGAAATCGAGGCTTCACATACACACACTCTGCTGGCCCTGTGACGCTGTCGTGTGAAAATCACAGATGAAGGCCCAGCGCACGCCAAGCTGTCTCTATTTTCTTTCTTTCCTTTTTTTAATTGAATCACTGTGAGATACAGTTACAAAGCTTTCATGTTTGCGTTTCAGTCATACAATGATCAAACACCCATCCCTCCACCAGTGCACATTCCCCACCACCAATGTCCCCAGTACCCCCCTCCCCTATTTCCATCCCTCCCCCTGCCTCCATGGCAGACAATTTCCCCCATACTCTCTCTCTACTTTTGAGCATTGTGGTTTGCTTGAATTTTCCCACCACTGTCGCGCACCGCTTCGTCCAGCGAAGAAACACACAACTCGGAGATCCTTTTGGCTGCGATTTATTCAGGAACTTTCTCATGCGTTAGAGAAGAAATCAGGAACGGGGACGAGGAGGAAGAAGGAAAGGGGGACGCATGAGGGAGAACTGACTAGCTAGGTGACTTCCCCCCTTATATACCTCTCACTGCCTGCTTACGCCCACGTGTCTGCAGCTGATAGGTTAGTTACAGCTTATGGGCGTGGCAAGACATCCTGTTTCCTTATTAGGAGTTGTTTTCGAAGCACACAGGTGTTGATTACGAAGAACGTTGCAAAGCATGGTCCCGTGGAGGCTCTCCACACACCACCATTCAAGCCTGCCTGCCAGGGGCAGGTACTAGATAATTCATTCTCTGTTGCTTATTTTGAATACCATGAGAGGTCGTGTGGCCACAAAAGTGGCCGCATGCTTCTGAAATTCTAAAATTGTGAATGGTTGGGGTCCAGAGACATCTCTTAGGGAGCTAATCCATTTTGAGATTCATTTGGGAGTCTGGATCAAGGCCATTGATGTGCTGAGATGGTCCGTTGAGGCAGATCGTGGGTGTGACAGCCAGGACCGCAGGTGGGTGGAGAGATGGGAAGGAGCGGGCCTGGGTTTTGCTTCTGGAAGCTCGTGGCTGCTGGAGTTCCATCTGGAGTGGGCAGGGAGGGTGAACCCCCTCCACCTGAGGTGCCCCAGTGGAATTGGCTCAGTACGAGGTACGGAGAGATCTCCGGCTTACTGCTTTCTTCCGGGAATCTACTCTGTTTTCTTTTAATGGTATTAGAGCCATTAAGAGGTAGCCTGAGTGAGCTGGAGCAGTAGCACAGTAGGTAGGACTTTTGCCTTGCACGCAGCCGACCTGGGTTCAATTCCCAGCATCCCGTATGGTCCCCTGAGCACCACCAGGAGTGATTCCTGAGTGCAGAGCCAGGAGTAACCCCTGTGCATCGCTGGGTGTGACCCAGAAAGGAAAAAGAAAGGCAGCCCATGGGGATGCAGATCACTCGTCTGTCCCCTTCAGCGGTCTCAGCGCCAGAGAAACCCAGTTCTTCCCCTGCCGTCGGGCTGGAGACCCTGCCATGGGTTGGTGGGAACCTGAGGATCCTTTCTTGGGTGGAAATTTCCCTGGCTCCGTGCCGACTCCTCCAGGCGAGTTGTGTGAGCTGACCTGTGCGGATGAGAAACCCCCCTGAACGCTCTCCCCTTCCTCCCCCAGAGGTGGAGAGATCCTTGCCCAAGCGGAGGGCGGCCCACCTGCTCGGGGAGAAGGGCTCCTGCGTGTCTGCCGCCGTGTCCGACGAGTCCGTGGCCGGGGACAGCGGGGTCTACGAGGCTTTCGTGAAACAGTAAGGACAGCAGGAGACGTGGGCGGGGGACCCTGGGCTGACCTCGAAGGCAGTGGTGGGAGATTTCAGTGGGTGGAGCATCCTGTCGGCGAGAGGAGCGATCAGCTCCCGACTGGCTGTCCCAGAGAATGTTGGAGTCGTTGACAGAGTCTGTCCAGCTGCCCCGGGAGGGCAGATGTGGCTGTCAGTGCCCAGGGATGACAGGGGTGGCCGTCAGCTGCCCAGGGAGGACAGGTGTGGCCGCCAGCTGCCCGGGGATGACAAGGGTGGCCGTCAGCTGCCCGGGGAGGGCAGGGGTGTCCATCAGCTGCCCGGGGAGGGCAGGGGTGGCCATCAGCTGCCCGGGGAGGGCAGGTGTGGCCTCAGCTGCCCAGGGAGGACAGGTGTGGCTGTCAGCTGCCCGGGGAGGACAGGTGTGGCCACCAGCTGCCCGGGGATGACAGGTGTGGCCACCAGCTGCCCGGGGATGACAGGTGTGGCCACCAGCTGCCCCGGGAGGGCAGGTGTGGCTTGGGGAGGGCAGGTATGGCCATTTCCCCCATGACTCAGCAGCTTTTCATTCTCACATCGAGAAGAAGAAATTAAAAATAAATAAAAGTAATGCATCCAGGGCTGCGGGGGAAGCTCCGCCCAAGCGCAGGCTCTGCCCCTGAGCGGCCAGGCGTGATCCTCCGTGTGCTGCCCACGAAAGCAACCCCAAGTGTGACCGAGTGTGGCTCTCACCCCAAAACAGAAAGGTCCTGGCAGGTCCTGGGGCATGCTGAGTCCTGCGATGCTTTCGTCGGTTTCCCTTCCAGCCGCAGTCCTGGGGTCTGTCCAGGAAAGGCTGGGGCTCCCCAGGGGTAGGCCCGGAGGCCTCATCAGCCTCCCTCAGAGAGTGCTGGGGTATCCCGGGGCGGGCGCTGGAAGCCTCCAGTGCCGTTGGGGGCGCTCTTCCGTTCATTTAAAGATGGAGACTCTGGTGTAGGCATAGGCTCCTGCACACGTGAGGGCACCCTTGAGGCTGTTTAACGCCTCCTGTATGAGACCATGCACAGGAAGGAAAATAAAATCACAAAGGTGGATTTCCGGAGCGGCAGGCTGCTGGGGGCTCACTATTGAGAAAAGGGGCTAGTCATGGAGCACATCTCGGGACCCAAGGCTCGGAGCACAGTGCTCAGCCGGGCTGCCGCGGAGTTTGGCTTTGCAGGCCTGATCATGGTAGTGAGCAGAGACTGCAACCACCAGGATCCTACGGGTAAACTGAGGCACGCCTCCCCATTCCCTGCCCCTAGGCCAAGCGAAGCGGAAGACGCCCCATTCGGCGAGGATGACAGCCCTGGCCCGGAGACGGCACAGGTGCAGATTGGACTCAGGTACAGGACGGGGTCTGGGCCGGCCCCGATGGGGCTGCGCTGTGGAGTTGGGCAGGGGTGGGGGGCGGCCCTCCCGACCCCACGGGCGGCGGCTTCTCTCTCCACAGATACGATGGGAAAAGAGCGAGCTTCCTGGTAATCATCACGCAGCTTCGGAATCTCCACGCCTTCCTGGTACCTCACACTTCCAAAGTGTAAGTGGGACCCGCCAGCGCGGGCCCGGGAGGGAGGAGACGTCCCGTGGGGTTTGAGCTCTGGCACCGACGGGTCGTGACGATCAGGAGCGCAGAGGAGTAACTTGTGGTCTGGACTCGGGAGACCCAGGTCGCAGCCCCCTGGCGCCTCATGGTCCTCCTGGTGTTGCCAGAGTCGCCCCAAGAATGGAGCCTGGAACAGCCCCTGGGCACCCAAGGGTGTTGCCCCAAATTCTAAGGGGGGCGGGAAACAACTAGGAACCAGGACGGCGAGAGAACTCCCAGGGCGCAGAAGCCTGTGTGCACCCCAGGGCTGCTGGGACCCTGGACGTTACCTGGAAAGACCCAGTCTAAGGCGGGGCCTCTGCCCTCCAGCTCTGGGGTGCGGCTCCTTGGGCGGGGTCAGGGCCATCTCTCCCCGAGCAGCCAGGGCCCGGGGTCAGCTGGACAGTGCGCTTCGAGTGAAGCCCCTGTCCCGGGGGAAGTGGCCAGTGGCCCGGGAGACCACTTGTCTCCCACTTGTCCTTTGCAGGTATTTCCGGGTCGCTCTCCTGCCCTCCTCCGCGGACATCAGCTGTCTGTTTCGCACCAAGGTCCACCCGGCCACGGAGTGCATCGCCTTCAACGACGTGTTCCGCGTGGCCATCTCCCAGGCGGCCCTGCAGCAGAAGACGCTGCGAGTAGATCTGTGTGCCGTCAGCGAGCACCGGAGGGAGGACTGCCTGGTAGGGCCCGGGGAGTTTCCAGGGTAGGGTCCTGGGGCACACCTGACAGGGCTTCATCCTTCCGCTGAGAGTCGTGCACTGTGCCCGGGAGCCTCCTCACGGGGGAGGCTTGGGCTCCGGCCTCTGTAGACGGAGCTCGCTGAGTCCTCCCAGTGCAGAGAACAGCAGCGGTTCCCCCTTCGAGTGCAGTGTTGAGGGTGGATATGTGTAGTGTGTCACCAAGGGACAGCCCGTGTGTGTCCCAGTCCACGTTTCCTTTGATTTGTTTGTTTTTTGGGGGCTCACACCCCGGAGAAGCTTAGGAATTACTCCTAGCTCTGCACTCAGGAGTTACTTCTGGCAGGGGACCCTGTGGGATGCTGGGGATCGAACCTGGGTCAGCCATGTGCAAGGCAAACGCCCTCCCCACTGTGCTATCGCTCCGACCCTCCATGTTTCTTTTGAGCAAGACCGCACATACCCAGTGTCTTGTCCAGCTCGTTCTCTCCTGCCAGGGAAGGCTGAAATGTTGCCTTCCCAGTGCTAATGGAGCTGCTAACTCGAAGGTTTCTACCGTCCCAAATAGTGTGTCACAGCATCGGCGAATCACCAGAAAACATGACATGCAGTCACGTTTTAAACAGCCCGTAGCCGGGCACTGGCAGACGCGTGTGTGAGTTCAAAGCGCCTCTCGAACTCCACCACCCAGTAGGAAATGTGGAAAATGTAAAAGGCCTGCATTTCAGCAGGACCCAGGGCTAAAGGGATGATAGGGTTCTTCATAATTCTTTCTCTGTATGCAAAAGAGACAAAAGAAAAAAAAAGTTTAATAATATTGCCTGACTTAAAGAGAAGCAGAGACAGAGATGCACAGCACGTCTATAACAGGCCAGCAAATGTGTTCATTGGTCATGCTTACCAGTCATAAATATCTAGTTAGTTTTCTTTCATAGACATAGAGCCCAGTTTTTGTTCATTTTGAAATTTGTCAGCGGATAATTTATGGTGATTATCCAGATGAGCCCCTGAACCCCGTCAAGAGTGACCCCTGCGTGCAGAGCCAGGACAAAGCCCTGAGCACCACTAAGCGTGGTCCCCAAACCAAATAAAGTAGCTTAGGGGCCCAGGCTGTGATGCATGGGTTAACACGCTTACTCTGCACACAACTGACCCTGGTTCCTTCCCCAGACACTGCCAGGGTAAGCTTCGAGCACAGAGCCAGGAGTAAGTCCTGAGAGCTGCTGGGTGTAACTCCCCCAAATGCCCCAAAAGTTGCTTGCTGAGTCGTTAAGTGTTGGCAAGAGAGTATCTCCCCAAGTACTGCAGGCGGAGGGCTGGGGGGGTTTTCGACGGCAGATTATGGCTTATTCAGTTACACCTGGAAACATGAGATATCTCCAGGTTGTTGAAATAACCCAGGGGCCGGAGAGATACTCACTGACTCGGCCATGCTTTGCATGCTTGTGGAGTCTGGGTTCCCGCCTCTGCCACCACATGGCACCAGGCACGGCCAGGGCCGAGCAGAGCAGCAGTCTAATACCGCTTCATCACGAGAGAACCGCCCTGTGCAGCCCTAAGCGAGCGTACTCGGTCCTCTGAACTGGCAGCAGGAGCAAATACGGCTTCAAGCTTTTGAAATTTTTTTTTTCTCTCTTCCCTCCTTCTCCCACCCTACCTTGGTTTCCTTTCCCAGGCTGGAACCCAGATCAGTCTGGCCGATCTACCGTTTTCCAATGAGATTTTCACGCTGTGGTATAACTTGCTACCTTCTGAGTCGAAGCAAACGCTGTGGAAAAAGGACGAAGATGAAAGCGAGGACTCCGCCCCTCTCGTGGACCAGCCGTTAGCGGTGGACGCCATCGACCTGGTGAGTGGGGCTTGGAGGAGCATCGCGTCTCGGAATAAGGAGCCCCCGGAAGCTCTGGCCTTGGACTCCTCAGCTACTCGTCCCTCGCTCTGTTCCATGCGCCGTGTCATCAAAAGATGCTGCGTCCCTACAGCGGTGGCATTTTTGCCTGTGACCTTCCAACCCTCCCAACATTGTTTCTGAAAAGAAAATTGTCTGTCTAGTGAATTACCACTTGGTCCCAAGCGGGTGGCCCCTCATCTGTCGGCATTCACAGTGTCTGCACTGCACCCGCCCTGCACCTCGAAAGGCCTCTTCCATCCCGGACTTGAGTCATTTGAGCTTTTGCTCCATTTCCGGTGTGGGTCCCACTAAAGCTTTGTCCGCTGTTCCCAGTCATTTCACACCACCAGTTTTGGGTTTAGTGGATATTTTTCTGTACTACGTCTTTTTTTTTTTTTTTTGCTTTTTGCTTTTTGGGTCACACCCAGCGATGCTCAGGGGTTACTCCTGGCTCTGCATTCAGGAATTACTCCTGGCGGTGTGTGGGGGACCATATGGGATGCCGGGGATTGAACCCAGATCTGCCACATGCAAGGCAAATGCCCTCCCCGCTCTGCTATCACTCCAGCCCTCCACTACTTCTCTCTGTTATGCTCAGCACCTACTTCTTTCATCTTTCCATCCTCTGGTTATCTCAGGTTTATTTTACCCTTTCTCCCCCTGCCGGCCCCCCTTGGTTTTGGGGCTTACTCCTGGCTCTGAACTCAGGGATCCCTCCTGGCAGGACTCGGGGGACCCTCGGGGCGTCTCTGCACTCCTGCTTGCGCCTCACCACCTGGGGCGGTATTGGCATCACACAGACACTGCCCGGGCCCTGGGTGCTCAGCGTGTCTCCCCCCCAGGAGCTGGTGGTTGACGGCCGCCTCGCTGCCCCACACTCCTAGCAGTCTGCCATTTGGAGCCTTCCCTTTACCATCAGTGTTTGGAACAGCGGAAGCCCGTGGGCGGCCTTCAGGGCCCACCCCAGCCCATCCGGAAGTTGGGCTCTCTGTGCACGGGGCTTCCCCGGCAGGCCTGGCAGGCCCAGGTCACTCACCTTCTCCTTTCCCCAGGACGCAGTGTCGGCCTTGCTGGCTCGAACGTCAGCAGAGCTGCTGGCTGTGGAACAAGAGTTGGCACAAGAGGAAGAGGAGGAGGAAGAGGAGCAAAGGGGCCCCGATGGAGACTGGTACGTCAGCCCTTTCCTTCATAGCTCGTGGGGGGTCAGGCTGTCCTGACAGTGTTCAGGGCGGGGTGGGGGGAGCTCTGCTCAGCGCCTGTCTTTTCTATTTTTATTTTGGGGTCACACCCAGCGATGCTCAGGCCTTACTCCTGGCTCTGCACTCAGGAATCCCTCCTGCAGTGCTCGGGGACCATATGGCGTGCCGGGGATCCAACCCGGGTCAGTCACCTGCAGGCCTGGTGGGCCCCCTGTACCCCGCTGGGTGGGGACCCCACCTTTTCAAACCACATCCTGCGGCTGTCCTATGGCGCCTGCCCCGTGTGTCCATCGTTGATGGTGGGGTTAAAGGTGAGGGGTGATTTCCAGTTTCGTAAATTTCACTTTCCAGCCTCAGGCTGGGGTGACTGGGCCCCGTGGCACCTTGCCTTTCTGGGGCGCCCCCGCGGAGGAGCTGCCTTGAGCGTGCCGGAAGGTGGCCTGTGTCTCCGTGCGGGATGGGCCCGTGGCAGGAGGGGCCGACCGCGTCTCTCCCCCGCAGGCTGGAGATGCTCCGGGAGGCCTCCGAGGAGCTGGCGGCCAAGGACGAGGCGCCCGGGAGACCGGCAGACGGAGGCAGTGCCGGACCCACCAGGTCCTGCGGCCGTTCCTGCGCCCATGTGCCCCAGCTGAGGGCCGACGACGGCGGGAGGCGCGGGAGCAGCTACGGCAGGGAGCCGGGCGGACAGCCGCACACGGGCACCCCCACCCTGGTGAGCAGCTGCAGCCACACTGTGTCCCGAAGTCGGGATGTGTGGGGTGGGGGAGGGGTGTGGGGTGTGTGTGAGAGTGGGTCTGTGTTTGTGAGTATATGTGTGTATATGTTGGTGTGTGTGTGTTTGTGAATGTGTGTGAGTGTGTTTCTGTGTGTGAAAGTAGGTGCACATGTTTGTGAGTATGTGTGTATATGTTTGTGTATGTGTTTGTGAGTGTGTGTGAATGTGTGAATGTGTCTGTTTCTCCCATCCAAGTACTAACCAGGCCCAACCCTGGTGTGTGTGTGTTTCTGTGTGTGTGTGCGTGTGTGTTAGTGGGTAGGTGTGTTTGTGAGTATGTATATGTGTGTTTGTGTGGGTGTGTGTTAGTGTGTGTGGATGTGTGTTTGTGAGTGGATGTGTGTGTGTATGAGTGTGTATGAGTGTGGGTTTGTGTGTGGGTTTGTATGTGTGTTTGTGTTTGAGTGTGAGTGTATGTGGATGTGTGTTTGTGAGTGTGTGTGTGTTTCTGAGTGCATGTTTGTGTGTGTGCATGTGTGTTTGTGAATGTGTATGTGTGTTTGTATGTGTTTGTGTGTTTGTGAGTGTGAGTATGGGTGTGTGTTTTTGAGTGTGAGTGTGGGTGTATGTGGGTGTGTACAGCACACTGTGCGAAATCCGCTCCCAGGAAAGTCACTTGGGGTCGACAGTATCGGGGTCAAGGCAGATCCCTGACTCTGGTGCGCCCCCGTTCAACCCCGACTCCTCATCGGTCCCCAGCACCACCAGGCGTCTCGATCCCCGGGCACTGCTGGGTCTGCCCCCTCCCGAACATAAACATATTTTGTGGGACTAGACCACTGATTTTGTTACTATGGGGGTTCGCACTGGGCAGTGCTCCAGGGGTCACCCTCAGCGGTGCTCCCGGGGACCAGGTGCTGTAGGGGACGGAACTCGGGATTCCTGTCAAGCCAGTTCCCAAACCCCTACGAAATGTTTAGTGGAGCCCGAATGTTCATTTTCCAACGTCAGATTTTCCCCAAGATGACTGGCACTGCTTCGGGTCTGTGACTAGTCCAGGAATTTCGAGCCCGTTGCGGGTAAACAGCGTGACTCAGGATCCGTCAAACACAAGGCCTCTGGCCAGAACCAATTCTGGAAGGTGACAAGTGACCTGGGAGCGTTGCGTGCCACTGGGAGACCAGCAGGCCGCCCTCGCTGAGGAGCCTAGAAGAGCCTAGAAGATTCC
Organism: Sorex araneus; assembly: GCF_027595985.1. Taxonomy (NCBI): domain Eukaryota; kingdom Metazoa; phylum Chordata; class Mammalia; order Eulipotyphla; family Soricidae; genus Sorex; species Sorex araneus. The sequence goes on along the minus strand of NC_073302.1, from coordinate 302,737,898 downwards.
AGCCCAGGGCTAAGCCCCTGCATAGACTCTGCAGAGGAGCAGAGCAGCGGGCCACGGGGTCAGACCAACTTATGCCGAGTTTACGCTCTTTTATTGCGTTTCCACAGACCCAGAGACGCTCTATTTATAGACACACAATTACATACTCCGTATAAATCTGTAGTGCACTTTAGTTCTCTTATATACTTTGCTATTCTAGAGAGAACTAATCAGGAGCATTGAGTACTTAAGCATTCTTGAATAAGAATCTTTTTTTATTAAATTCCTTTTGTGGGGTGAGGGATGGTGGGGCCCACACGGTGGTGCTCAGGACTTTACTCCCTGCTCTGTGCTCGGGAATCACTCCTGGCAGGGCTCGGGGGACCATATGGGGTGCCAGGGATCAATCCTGGGTCAGCCAGCACAAGGCAAAATGCCCTCCCCGCTGTACTGTAGCTCCAGCCCTGTGAGTAAGACCCTTTGCAGAGCTGTAGTTAGCCCCTGCACCCTGCAGACCAATCTGTTTTGTTGGGGAGAGGGCCGGGGGCTTGTCTTGGCTTGCAGGGTCACCCCCAGTGGTGCCAGGGATCCACCCGGGGCTCATGCATGCCAACCCAGGTGCCCTTTGCGGGTCTCCCCTGCCCCTCCCCCTGCAAATGCATGTGCATTGCATTTCGTAGACCTCATTTGCTAAAGGTGACTTTGTCACAGTGGCCGGGCTAGACAAACCTCTGTCCGTCCCACAGAGGCTAATTTTTTTTTTTTGCTTTTTGGGTCACACCTGGTGATGCTCAGGGGTTAGTTACTCCTGGCTCTGCACTCAGGAATTACTCCTGGCGGTGCTCGGGGGACCATATGGGATGCTGGGACTCGGACCCGGATTCGGCCGTGTCCAAGGCAAACGCCCTCCCCGCTGTGCTACGGCTCCCGCCCCCAGAGGCTGACTTTTAAGGACCCGAGAGTAAAGGCTTTCCTGGGTAACGTGGTGCTGGTGCCTTGTCCCGACCCGCCCTCTTGGCTTGGCCCCCGGCCCACTGCGTCTCTGTGGCCTTCCTGTGTGGAAGAAAGGAGGGTGACCGTGCCTCAGGAGCTGCCCATTGCCTTGCAGGTGGACAAGGAGACCAACACAGAGGAGGCGGGCAGTGCAGGCCTGGCTGTGCGCCCCAAGGACCGAGGCGGGCTGAGCACTCGGCAGCGCCCCCTGGTGAGGAGCAGCCTGATCGTGCGCTCGCAGACCTTCTCCCCTGGGGAGCGGAACCAGTACATCTGCCGGGTAAGGGGATCCCAGTGACCAAGCTACCCCGTGGTGACCGCAGGCAGACCCCACCGGCTGGGGCCACCAAGACGTACTCACTCACACACGCACGCACATGATACCACCACTTGGGGGGTGCAACCCTGATGTCCCCTTAGTCCCTTGGATGCGGGTGGCATGTGAAGGGGCTGCTGTGGGCGCCTTTGGACCCCCAGCGGCATGGAGAAGCTTTCGGGAGGTCCCAGCTGCGTCCAGCTCTGTGTGTTTCGGCTGTGGACGGCTCAGGCTTGAAGTCTGCCAACATGAACATCGAGGATTGGATTTGAGAACCAGCTAAGAAACCACAATAAAAGGCCCCGGGAGAATACCGTGGGATTCACCCGTGTTTCACAGAGTGACGGTCGAGAGACATCGAAACTCCGCCCTGTAGAATGGGTTAGAGGAATGGATTGGGAGTTTGGAGTTCATCCATTCCGTGGATATTTTTACCGAACCCATTCTGGACGCTGGCGTTTGTCTACGAATGAGCTCCGCCCTTGTTCCAGAAAAGTCTAGAGAGTAGGGGAAAACTTGTTTGGAGAGGATCTTCTCCCTTCTCCTTAAACTACTTTTCATTATTGCCGTCATTGTTTTCGGTCAGATGTACACCATGCTGTTCCTATTTGTGGTCTTGATGGCCAGTGACTGAACCATCCCTACCAGAGTGCTCAGTACCCCCTCCCTCCGCCTCTGTCACTTCCTGTTCCCTTCTTCCCGCCCCCCAGCCACCCCTCCACTTCAGTTTTATACCCCAAGAACAGGGGCTCGGCCCCTTGCATCCAGCCCAGGCTCCCTTGTTCTGTCTCTCTGGGGTCTGTCCTTGTCCCATTCTCCCGCAGAATCAAGCCCCACCCCCTGTCCCACCCCCGTTCTGGGCGAGGGTTTCCTTGAGAGAAATAAACTTCCCGTGTCACTCTGTGCGTCTTCCTCTCCCTTCGCCTCCCTCCTCCGCTGACTCTTGGCTCTTCCCCTCTGCTACCCGCAGTTAAATCGAAGCGACAGTGACAGCTCAACCCTGGCGAAAAAGTCCCTGTTTGTGAGGAACTCCACGGAGCGGCGGAGCTTGAGGGTCAAAAGGGTAGGTGCCCCCTCGGAGCACCGGGTCCCGGCCTGTCCAGAGACAGGAGTTGTCCCCGTGCTCCACCTGCTGGGTTTGACCTGGTGGGGGACACGCTGGCCAGTGATGGGCTGGAGGGACACACTGGTCAGTGATGGGGCTGGAGGGACACACTGGTCGGTGATGGTCTCAAGGGACACGCTGGCCAGTGATGGGGCTTGAGGGACACGCTGGTCAGTGATGGGCTGGAGGGACACGCTGGCCAGTGATGGGCTGGAGGGACACGCTGGCCAGTGATGGGCTGGAGGGACACGCTAGCCAGTGACGGGCTGGAGGGATGTGCTGGCCAGTGACGGCGGTGCTTGGAGGGACACGCTGCCCCCTTGTCCCGTGCAGGCCTGGGCCGTGAGTCTTGAGCGTGGCTGCATCTCGGTGCAGCAGGGCCTCAGCCTCGAGTCCGCTCGCAGACCCTGTGCCCGGCGCCCACACCTGCCCCTTCCCTGGGAGAAGCCCAGGCCAGGCAGGGCTCAGGTCCCTGTGCGCTGAAAGCCCAAGGTGGGTGGTCCCAGACTCACTGGAGGAGCTTTAGCTAGCGGAGAGGCTGCTCCAGAGGGCACAGCAGGGAGGGGCGCATGCTCTGCCGGAGAGCCCCTGGCCGTCCCCCCAGCCCTCAGGAGTGGGCCCTGGTGCCAAGCCAGGAGACCCCATGTCCCTCCCCCAAAGGAAGAGAAGCTGCAGGTGATGAGAGTTCAGTGGGTGTTTCGGCACGCAGATTGGGTGCTGGCCACCACACAAGGGACGAGAAAGTAAAGCAGGTGGCGGAGGGACCCGCCCTTGGGTGTGCTGGAGGGACAGACCCCCAAAGACACAGCCCCAGGGAGCCCACAGGCTCCTACCCCACACACCCTCTCCCTGACTAGTCACCCACATTTCAGGAGCATCTGCACGGACTCAGTGCAAAGGCTGATGGACCACACAAATAGGGAGTGAAGGGTGGGAGTAAGGGGCTCGGGAGGGGTGTGGGGCGAGGGCTCAGGAGGGGTATAGAGTGAGGATTCAGGAGGGGTGTGGAGTGAGGGGCTCAGGAGGGGTATAGAGTGAGGATTCAGGAGGGGTGTGGAGTGAGGGGCTCGGGAGGGGTGTGGAGTGAGGGGCTAAGGAGGGGTGTGAGTGAGAGGTTCAGGAGGGGTGTGGGATGAGGGGCTCAGGAGGGGTGTGGGATGAGGGGCTCAGGAGGGGTGTGGAGTGAGAGGCTCGGGAGGGGTGTGGAATGAGGGGCTCGGGAGGGGTGTGGAGTGAGGGCTCAGGAGGGGTGTGGAGTGAGGGCTCAGGAGGGGTGTGGAGTGAGGGGCTCAGGGGTGTGGAGTGAGGGCTCAGGAGGGGTGTGGAGTGAGGGGCTCAGGAGGGGTGTGGAGTGAGGGGCTCAGGAGGGGTGTGGAGTGAGGAGCTCAGGAGGGGTGTGGAGTGAGGAGCTCAGGAGAGGTGTGGAGTGAGGGGCTCGGGAGGGATGTGGAGTGAGGGGTTTGTGGCACCACTACCTGAGGTCTCCCCGCCGCAGGCCGTGTGCCAGCCCGTGCTGAGGAGAGCAGCGCAGGAGCGGCCGGCGCGCACGTCGCTGGACCTGGAGCTGGACCTGGCGGCGTCCCTCACCCGCCAGAGCCGCCTCAACGACGAGCTGCAGGCCCTGCGCGGCCTGAGGCAGAAGCTGGAGGAGCTGAAGGCGCAGGGCCAGACCGACCTGCCGCCCGGGGTGCTGGACGATGAGCGTTTCCAGAAGCTTCTGAAGCAGGCCGAGAAGCAGGTAGGGGTGGCCTCCTCCCCAAAGCCCGCAGTGGGGCGGCTGTGGGCGCGGGGGCACCAGCCTCGCCCTCTCCGGAGCCCCAGGGCTCCTGGCCCTCTGGACGCCGCAGCGTGTGTGGCCTGGCCACGTGCCTCGGGCCGTGCGAGCGCCTGGCCCCGCCAGCGGAGGGACCCCGGGAAGCGCTGGACCTTCTGGCTGTGACTTTCTGGCCTCCTCTGGGGGCTCGCCCTGTCCCCACTGGTCGGCCTCTGCCTTCCCGACAAGATCTGTCCGGGTTGGGGTTGTGACTCACGCTGGAGCTTGCCTGCTGGTGGCAGGAAGAGCGCTGCCGCGTCCAGGCAGCCCTCCGGGCTTTTACTCAGGCCCCAGGACCTGTGTGTTCTCCTCCATCCGCAGGCGGAGCAGGCGCAGGAGGAGCAGCAGCACGGCCTTAGCGCCGAGAGGCTGATGCGCCGCGTGTCCAAGGATGTGAGCCGCCTCCGGGAGCAGAGCCAGAACGTGCCCCGGGAGGTGCAGTCCTTCAGGTGAGGGGGACCGGCTCCTGGAGGCTGCGCCGTGAGCACCCGGGAGCTCCGGGACCCCGAGGGGGAGCCACCGCGAGCAGACATGGGGCGGCCTCGGGGCAGGGGGTACGGCTGGGGGACCCTCACTGAGACCCCCCTCCCCCTGTGCAGGGAGAGGACACGGGAAGAGGGTGGATGGGCAGGGGTGGGGTGGGAGGGCTGGGGCAGGGGGGGTGCATGCAGGGTAAAGGTTCCGCAGAGAGGCTGCACGGGGAGCAGAGGCCCGGCCAAGTGGCGATTCAGGGGGAGGAGCGAAAGTCGGGGTGGGGGTGTTCCCCAGAGCACCCCACTGGAGAGGGCAGAGCGGGGCGGGTCTGGGAGACTGTGCTATGGGCCCCGGGCGTGTGGGCCGTGGTCACAAGGCGGGCTCGGGGTGCACGGCATCCCTCAGTGCCCCGGGCCTGCATTCTCTCTTCCTCCTCATCCTTCCCTCGCTTCACACCCTGCCGCTCTGCGTCTACACGGCACCACTGTGTGCCGTGTGGACCTTCCTGGATGCAGGTTCCAGGCAGACTGGCCCGTCACGCCCCCTCCCTGCCTCCCCCAGCAGCTGCTGATTTTGAAGAAAGTTCCTGGGTTGCAGGCACTTTAGGGGGGGCGGGTCCCGAGAATTCCCCCTGGATGTGGCCCTTGACCCCTCTGCCTTAGGTGTAGACACGGTCTGACCCGGGACACCCCAGAGTTGGCCCGAGCCAGCGGGGTCCAGGCTTCTGGGTTCCTGCAGCGCCTGCCCATGTGTCTTCTCCCGCAGGGAGAAGATGGCCTACTTCACCCGGGCCAAGATCAGCATCCCTGCCCTGCCAGCGGACGACGTGTGAGCTGCCCGCGGGCCGGCCCCCGGGGCGGCGGGACCAAGCCCGGCCCCTCCGAAAAGAGCGTCCACCTCACGCCCGGTGGAGACACGTTCATTTGTAAAAGTGACTCGAATGTAATCCCTACATGCTTGGAAAAGGAAAGAAATCAGAAAACCACAGTGGGCTCATCCGGTTCCCCCCACCCCCCAAAAACTGGGGAGGTGGGTGGCCAGGAACACGCCCCCACCACGGGCTGGGCCCGTCCCCATGGCAGGCGGGATGGGCAGCAGGACGGGCCGGCCACTCCCACGCAGGGACCCAGGCCCAGCCGGGAACCTGGATCTCCTGGGTTTCCGTTTTGTCTGTGTCTGGCGGTGGGGGGAGGCGGAGCCCAGGCTCTGAGCACCGGGGGCAGCTGAGGACACGCCCACAGCAGGGGGGACGGGCGAAGCGCAGTGTCCCGGGAGTTTCCCGCTGGCCCCAGCAGAGAGTTGCCCGGAGTCAGGAGGCGAAATTGGGGGCTTCCCTGGCTTCCCCAGCTCAGAGGGTCCGGGAGGGACCAGGGGCCGTCACCCACAAGCTGCAGGGAAAACCTTTCAGGGGGCAGAGGAAAGACCCCCTGGGATGAATCGAAGTGGCCTAGAAGGTCCGAGGAGAAAGGCTGTCCCCCAGGCAGACCTGGTGTCTGGCCGAGCCCCACCCCTACCCCGGCCCCCTGTGAGGGAGGAGGGAAGAACCTGAATGCAGAGAACAGGCGGGGCCGTTTGTTGAGAGAAATGGCCCTGGGGGACCAGATGCCAGCCAGGACCTCCCTGTGGGACAGCCACCTGCCCGTCCCCGCTCTGTGGAGGCAGCTTCAAGCCACCTGGACAAAGCCTTGCTTTGCTTTGATTTAAAAAAAAAAAATGGGGGTAGGGGAGTGGTGGCACACCCAGCAGTGCTCAGTGGTTACTCCTGGCTCTGTGCTCCGGGCTCACGCTGGGAGGTGCTCGGGGGCCAGGTGCGGTGCCAGGAATTGACCGTGGTGAGTGAGCAGCGTGCAAGGCATTGCCTTCCCGGCTGGCCTGTCTCTTCAGCCCCTGGGGTCCAGCTTCTCCTTGCGTCGGTCGATGTCAGAGTCCCGGGCTGTCGGAGACGCCAGGAGGCCGTTTGTGGTTAGGCAGCTCGCAGAGCAAGCCGGCCGAGGCTGTGTTGCAGGGGGGGTCTTGTTTGGTTTTCACACAAAAACCACCTTAAAGGAATGCACCCTTTGAAAAGAAAAAGGGAAGAAAACAACCAGCGCCAAATACGTCTCTTCCTAAGCTAGAATTCTTACTCATGGTGCATTTTAAAAAAAAAAAAATTTTTTTTTTTTCCCTTCAAAGCAATGATGCCTATTTGGGAAGGTTCCTTTGATCAGAACCAAGATTCAGATGAAGCAGTTCCTAAGCCTAGAACATTCGCTATTGCTCCTAAGTGTCCCCGCCACTGACGTGCAAATGGATTTGCAGTTCTCACTGGATGTGAGACCACTTTCAGCAGAACCAGCCTGGCGAGCTGGCTGTCGCTTCTGCTCCCTGACTAGGGAAGGCGAGAGTCCCATCCATTCATCCTTGTCAAGGTCAAATGTGAAAGACAGAAGCTTATTTAATGTAGAGGTGAAGGAAGGCCGGCTGTTTTGCGGCTTCTTCATCTCGACCATGAAAATGTTTATACAATTATGTGTAGCTGTACCGTACGATTTTATTTTCTTCATTTATTTATTTACGGTCTTATTTATGTTCTGTTTAATATATAGTTTGGTTCTGGCCATTGTAAGTGTTTGACATAGAAGAGGCTCTCTATTGACAGCTTTATAAATCTTCATCAGATTCGCTCTCACCTTTCACCGTCACACAAAGTTTCAGGTGTGACAGCTTAAACTGTATCTCGGGCAGGCAGTTAACCGTTCTGACCACAGTGCTTTCGGGTCTATTCTACACTATGTGCTCATTTCTAACACGAGAGACCAATGTATTTTAATATAATCCTTTTCCACACTTTAGAAATCAACAATAGTGTTGTGTATTTATAGGCAGCTTTTAACAGTCCTATCATTTTTGTACTAGCCCCAGTGATTCACAAGGACAAACCTTTTTAATAACTTGATCACAAAACCATACGGGCAAATATGAATTTTAATATTATAAATACTATTTTTAAAAAGGTAGAATTTATTCCGCACAGGGTAAAAAGAATGTAATATTTAGTTCTCAAGTTTGAATTACCAGTATGTTATTACAATTTTGTATATCAGAAATCAAGTGTTACAGGTACAAAAAGAAAATTGCTAGCCAAAATGAACAAAGCTTAGCTGACTCTATAGCATGCAAATCAAATAAATTTAATATCTTGGGGTTTTTTTTTCCTATCACTTTATCTGTATTGTATTAAATATCAAAAGCTCAGGACTGAACTAAATATTTAATCAGGTTTAAATGCCGAATGTTTCTGTTTTAATTTGTCTTGTTTGTAAAAGTATGCAAATACACCACATAGATTAACTTCAGTTTCTTCATTTTTCCTGTGTTCTGGAGTAGAAACAAAAACGGTCAGCGGGTTTGGTTGTTGTGGGGGGTGAGTTACACCTGGCTGTGCACAGGTGGCCATAGGGGGTGCTGGGGGTCCAACTCAGGGGGGCCCCAGCTCAGTCTCTTCCCATGCACTGTCTCTCAGAGGCCCCTTTTTTCTTTTTAGCAAAGAGACATATTGCCTAAGCCTTTAATTTGGCCTCATTGCATGCCTGGGTCTCTGTCTTCTGGTTGGACAGAGTTTGCTTGAACTAGCCTGGATTGTGCAAATATAAAATCTTACAGGAAGGAGGCCCCAAGCCAGCAGCGTTTGAGGATCATTTTTGGTTGGCCCGTGTAGGCTGCTGATTAAAACGAAACAAACAAAAAAAGTTCACTCCAGACCAAGTTCTTGGGGATCCCCCCTCTGTCCCAACCCCAACCCAGCCAGCAGGCAGGGGCCGCGCCAAGCACAGCACATGAGTTTGCAGATTTTACCTCCGTCTCCCCACAACCAGCTCATGGCTTGTCACAGCGCCTGGGAGCCTTGGCCGGGCATGGCTGCCAGGAGCAGGCGGGCTCAGGCCGTGGGGAACGTGCGTGCCCCCCTCTCCGGCAGCGGGCTGGCACAGCTCCTTCTGCTTCTTTATCTCGTCTGAAATGGCTCCAGGCCCGGCAGTGGAGGCTCTGGTTTCCAGGTCCGAAGGGTTTTCAGACGCTCCGGGAAGCGTCCGCGGAGTGTGGTGGCCAGGCTCCTTCCTGTCCATGCCTCTCCGTTCCGCTCTGGGAAACTCACCCACCCTGGTCATGAGTCAGGCCATCCTGATGGCTTTGGGTCCGGGTGGGGGAGGTGGGAGCGATGCACCATCCCGGAGAGAACAAGGGCCCCAGGAAGGGGGTCGGGGGACGTGGCAGCCTCTGCGAGGGTCACTGAGTTGCAGAGCTGAGCGCAGACGCTTCCTGGCTCAGATTCTCGGGGAGCCAAGTTTCAGGGCCACCTGTTCTGGGGGGACACTGAGCTCCTACTGCCGTGTAGTGGCCCGCAGGGGGGACCCCCGGGCCCAAGCAGGCAGCACAGTTGAGTAGACCCCCTCCCAGGAGAAGACACAGGCCCCCGAACCAGCCCAGGAAGAGGGCGTCGCCCAGCTCCCACCTGGGCACGATCTCGGGGATGGCCTCGTCCCAGAACTCCCGCACAGTCCCGTACGCCACCCAGGACACGGGCACCAGCGCCGCCACGCCCGCCGTCCACAGCAGGAGGCCGCCCAACACCAGCAGCCGCTTCTTGAGCCCCGGCGGCCTCTCACCGACCCGCAGGCAGTCCAGGCCCAGCGCGGACAGCAGCAGGCCCAGCACGCCCAGCCCGTGGGACACGAACATCAAGATCCTGGAGATCCTCAGCTCGGCAGGCAGCGCCAGGAAGGACTCGAAGACCTTGCACTGTCTGCCCACTTCCTCCTGGACCACGCACGCCTGCCAGAGCCCCAGGGTCCAGTTCTCCATCTCGTTTAGGTCCAGGTTGCGATTTTTCCAGAGCGGCAGGTAGGTGGTGAGACAGGTGAGCACCCAGCCCAGCGCCGCGAGCAGGAGGCCCGCCAGCTGCACCCCGGCTCTAGCCCGGAAAGCCATGCTCTCTGCTCCCCACGCCGGCCGCGGGTGCTCCCGGCAGAGAAGGGTGACATTTGCGTTATCACTCACGAGCTCAGACGCTTCCCGCCCCCCCCCCCGCCTCCCCACTGTGTGTGTATAGGCGAATTCTTGCCAGAGTCACTGTTGTTTGCGTCTCTGGTGAACAGGTTACAGAAAAAAGGATGGGAAATCATCCCGCAAAGCAGTCACGCTAAGGCGTGGCCGGGCCCGCTCTGTCTCCTCTGGGCTGGGTTTTCACGGCGGCAGCTCGTCACGGAGAGACGCCCCTTTCCAGTGTGAGAGGGAGAACACTTGCTGGCACTTTTCTAAAGCCCATGGCTAAAGGCACACGGCTTAGTGGGCGCCCAGCGGGCCCCCTCCCTGCCCCACCTTTGGGTCCTAATTGTGCCCGTCAAATTTCCATGTTTCAGACTTTTTGCACTCAGTAAGGAAGTTGTCCTAAGGTGTGAGCTACAGCTTTTAAAAATAGGGTTGGGGCCGGAGTGATAGTACAATGGGGCGGGTGTTTGCCTTGCACGCGGCCGACGCAGGTTGGATCCCTAGAATCCCATATGGCCCCCCTGAGCACTGCCAGGAGAGATTTCTGAGTGCAGAGCCAGGAATGACCCTTTAAACATCGCTGGGTGTGATCCAAAACGCAAAAGCAAATAAAAATAGGGTTATGCGAAGTTTTTTCAAACCCACTACACACATCTTCTACCAATCATCTCTCTCAGCCTTAAGTTGTGTGTGCGTTTCTCTCCTTCCTCCTTTAAAAAAATTTTTTTTCAACACATGGCGCCTGAAAACAATCCTAAACCAGATAGCAGGTGGGCATGATCTGCATGCCTGACAGTCACATTCCTGCTGTGCGGAGGAACAGGAGCACCTGAGGGGGGTTGGGGGTTTTTTGTTTTGTTTTGTTTTGTTTTGTTTTGTTGGGAGGGTTCCGGGAGGGATGTTTTGTGCGCCGGGGGAGAGTAAGCAAGCTGTCAGCAAAGGCCTGTGGGACTCGCCACCTAGAACCCTTGGCCATAGTTTGGTCCCTTTCAGTTGACTAAAAGGACGTTTTCATGAGGGCAAATGCAATGTCTGAGTCTCAAGCAGAATATTCTGGAGGTTGTGTCTGCCATAAAGACAGGACTGTGGAGGGAAGAGAGAGGACATGGGCCTATGTTTTGAGTCTGAAAGGACAAGGATTTTGTGAAAATCTTAAGCAGGGTTAAAAAAAAAATCCGGTCCCAGATGGCAGGAAGCCTGCCCTAAGGCCACCCTGCAATGGAGACCAGGGTTCCCCCAGTCACACTAATGACAGCATGGGGTGGTTGACAGAATTAATTGCACTGGGTGCTGCTGTTTTCTTTAGGAAAGGAACCACCATCAAGTACTCACCACCCCCCAAGAGTGACCACCGAAATATAAAATTAGCATATGCAAGAATTTGCATATAAATTAGCATATGCAAGCTGCAGGGGCCCTGGGCTGCGACCACAGAGTTAACCGCCACACTTTGTCCTACCTAGGCCGTGCTCAATATCCTATTCTCCTCTTGGCTCTCACGTGGCCTCTCACTTCTCCGGCTCTGGGCGAGGGGAAGGACAGGAGAGGGTCTTGAAGAAGATGCTGGGGGAGTCCCGCTGTCCCTCCTTACAAAGACCCTTGCATGCCTGCGACAGAGGGCAGATCCAGGTCCGACACTTTGCGGTCCGCGGCTCCGTTTCCCGGGGATGCCCGCGGAGTTGGGGGGGCAGCCCCAGCCTCGAGACCCGCAGCAGGGACCCCCGGGCTCGAGCAGGCAGCACAGTTGAGCAGACCCCCTCCCAGGAGAAGACACAGGCCCCCGAACCAACCCAGGAAGAGGGCGTCGCCCAGCTCCCACCTGGGCACGATCTCGGGGATGGCCTCGTCCCAGAACTCCCGCACGGTCCCGTACGCCACCCAGGACACGGGCACCAGCGCCGCCACACCCGCCGTCCACAGCAGGAGGCCGCCCAGCACCAGCAGCCGCTTCTTGAGCCCTGGTGGCCTCTCACCGACCCGCAGGCAGTCCAGGCCCAGCGCGGACAGCAGCAGGCCCAGCACGCCCAGCCCGTGGGACACGAACATCAAGATCCTGGAGATCCTCAGCTCGGCAGGCAGCGCCAGGAAGGACTCGAAGACCTTGCACTGTCTGCCCACTTCCTCCTGGACCACGCACGCCTGCCAGAGCCCCAGGGTCCAGTTCTCCATCTCGTTTAGGTCCAGGTTGCGATGCTTCCAGAGCGGCAGGTAGGTGGTGGTGATGGTTAAGACCCAGCCCAGCACGGAGAGCAGGAGGCCCAGGTACTGCCCGGCGGCTCTCCGACTCAGGCCCATGGCCGCCGGTCCGCGGCCCTATAGGGCGGCCGCCTTTGGTGTCTGCTGTGCTGTCTCAGATCAATGCCGCGGGGAATATAAGCTTTGGTCATTAACTCTTGGGGCCTCTGAAATGTGTTTTTGTTCCTCTTGCATATAATGTTTCATGTAAAGGCCGAAAGGACTCTGTTAAAACTATGAGTTAGGCTTTCCGATAAGGATTTGATCTGTTACCTTCCAATGTGCCCGGTAAAACTATACCCCCAATGCTGGAAGATTCTAAGTGGCAGCCCGAACAAAGAGGGCTCTGTGACCCCTCACCCTAAAGAACAACAGAAATCTTTGTGCCTCAATATGGATTAATTAGATTTTAAGTGGTGATAAAGGGCCGGCTCTCGCTGCAACAGGACCTCATTGTCGTGGCCGAATCTGAGATTCCAGGGGGGCGACACAGGAGCAGGTAAAGGAAGGTGGAGCTTGGCCCTATAATCTTTCTTGCGCGGACATCCTCAACCTACATCTGGCCCGCGTTCCTGAGAGTCACGGCAAAGCGCCTGGAACTTGGCAGCGGAGCGGCCCTCGGATTCCTTTGCAAGGCAGAGCCGGTTCACTGGGCTCATTAAAACGAGGCTGTGGGCTGGAGCGACAGCAGAGCGGGTAGGGCGTTTGCCTTGCACGAGGCTGACCCGGGTTCGATTCCCAGAATCCCATAGGATCCCCCCCACCAGCACCGTCAGGAGTAATTCCCGAGTACAGAGCCAGGAGTAACCCCTGAGCATCGCCAGGTGTGACACAAAAAGAAAGAAAAATGAAACTCGAGGCTGTGCCTAGGGCTAGAGGAAGGTCCGGTGAAGACCCACCTGCCCATCTCCTCAAGAACTTTGCGGTGAACCCGTTTCCTCGGTCGCCGGAGAGATGCTGCTTGTGCAGATCTGAGTGGGGCAGAGAGCCAGAGACCATTTCGAGGTCCGAGACTCATCCTCCTCCACGTCGAAGTTGACCGCCATGACGCCATCTTGTTGGGACTTGAGCCCACAAGCCAAGAGCATCTTCTGAGGGCTTCCCCACAGGCCACGCGCTGCAGGTTCCCAGAGGCCCCAGTGGGGGCCCGCAACCACAGCTCAGGATGTGACAGACCCACGGCTTCAGGCATCCCCAGAGCCGCTTTGCTGGAAGATTCTGCCCTGGAGCAGATTCACTGGCCAACGTGTTGGTGTAGTAGAGTCTGGGATCAGGAAAGATCTTTGGGGCCTGGAAATGTGGCTCAGTGGTGCAGCCCCAGCCTTGCGTGCGTGAGAACCTGGCTTTCATCCCTGGCACCACAAAAAAGATGTCTAGCCATATGACTTACTAAATCTTGGGTTAGGTAGCACACCCCCCCATCCTGAGACAGCCAAAGGAAGCCCAAGTTGTATGTGCGATGAACAGGTAGTTTCTTCATCATTTTTCGTCATTTCCAGTCTTGGGGAAAAAAGCTTTTACCTAATGTCCCCTTTCTCGTTTCTGTTTAGGGCCACACCTGGAGATGCCCAGGGGCTATTCGTGAGTCTGTCGCTCGGGATGACCCCTGATGTGCCAGGGATTGGACCAAAGTGGGCCGTGCACAGAGCACTTGCCCTCACACACACACACACACACACACACACACACACACACACACACATACAGCACTTGCCTTCACACACACACACACACACATACAGCACTTGCCTTCACACACACACACACGCACACACGCACACACGCATGCACTGTCTCTCTCCAGCCCCCTTTCCTCACTTTGTGTCTGTCACTCTTCAGATGGACTCATGTCCTCGCTGCCCTTCCTGAAGAAACTGATTCTTGGGCTTTTCACAATACAGAGACTATGGGACTCCGCAGGGGCCAGAGAGATAGTGCAGTGGTTAGGGCACTCGCCTTGCATGTGGCCAACCTAGGCTTGATCCTGGCACCCCAGACGGTCCCCTAAGAAGTATGCCAGTAGTAATTCCTGACTGCAGAGCCAGGAGTAAGCCCTGAGCACCACTAAGTGCGACCTCCCTCCTTAAAAGAGAGAGAGAGAGAGAGAGGGAGAGAGAGAGAGAAATTGACCCCTTTGCATGAGACTGCAGGTGCAGTGAGCACCAGGTGTGGCCCCAAACCCCAAAACAACAACGGAAAAAGAAGGTGGGGTGGAAGGCTGGGGAGGCAGGACCCGAGGTCTGCCCCTGGCATTGCATGGCACCTGAGCACTACTGGCTTTAGCCCCGTGGGGCCCAAACAGAGCACTATGGCTGGGAGTCAGCCCCGCCCCCCTCCGCAGTGCCTGGGAGCCTGGAGGCAGCAGGAGACTGAAGAGAAAAAGCCACAGACGCAGAGGACACTGGCCCACGCAGTGGCCTTGCTGGGCTGTGTCTGTGGGTGAAAGGCTGGAGGCTGGGATGGATTTGGGGGGCAGGAGGAGGAACAACTGTGGACCCTTTAGGGGTCCTCCCTTGTGGCTACTCCACTGTGTCAACCCAGGGGCGGGGGGTGGGGGCTCCACCTGCCTACAGTGCACGTCAGGACAGCGAGTGAGCAGAAGGAGCCCCCCCCAACACACACACACACACACACACACACACACACACACACACACACACACACACACACACACACACACACACACTGTCCATCACAGCAGACCCCGCCTCTCAGGGCCGGCCCTGCAGGAATGTGCTCCCCCCGCCCCCTCTGAGGCCTGAAAGCTGGTTTTCATAGCAGGGTGCGTGGGTGGCCGCAGGGGTGCTGAAAGCTCCCTTATCTGATGTTCCCCTTGACTGGGGCTCCAGCAGAGATTTTCTTCTGGCCCTAAAAGGATCCTGCCTAAAAAACCAGGGCAAGGGGCCAGAGCCATAGCATGACGGGAGGGGTGCTTGCCCCACATGCGACCGATGGGGCTCGATCCCCAGCATCCCATAGGGTCCCCTGATCCCCACCAGCACAGAGCCAGGAGTAAGCCCTGAGCGTGTAGGGGCCAGAAAGATAGTGCAATGGTTAGGGCACTTTTTTGGTGTACCCCCCCCCAAAAAAAAACACCTGAGCGCACAGCTGTGGGGAGTGGAGGGTGGGCCACCCCCTGCCCCGGGCCCAGGGTGACCTTGACAGGAATCATCTGCATAAAGCCCCCCCCCCCCCCCCCCCGAGAACCCAGGGATCAGCCTGCTGGTCCCGCCCCTCTGCGGACAGGCACACACACGCAGCGCTGAGCTTTCCCTGTGAAGCAGAGAAGACGGAGCTCATACCTGCGTCTTTGCCCAACACCAAAATGCCCAATCACCCCGTTGGACCGTCGGCATTTTATATTGTACTGTCTTGGTTTGTGTGTGTTTGGGGTCCACACTCCTGGTGGGGCTTAAGGGACCACAGGTGGTGCTGAGGATTCAGCCCAGGTCAGCCGTGTGCGAGGCACATGCTGTCCTGTTGCTCTGGCCCCTTGTTTTATGGTGTAAGAAGCAATCGCAGGGGGCTGGAGCGATAGCACAGCGGGGAGGGCATTTGCCTTGCATGGGGCTGACCCAGGTTCGATTCCCAGCATCCCATAGGGTCCCCTGAGCACCGCCAGGGGTAATTCCTGAGTGCAGACCCCTGAGCATCGCCGGGTGTGACCCAAAAAGCAAAAAAAAAAAAAAAAAAGAAGCGATCTCGGAGCCAGAAGAATGCCTCAATGGGCAGGAGCATGTGCCAGATTCGATCCCCGCACAGCACAGTTCCCCACCCCCCACCCACCACCAGGTCCCCCAAGCCCAGCGCCCAGAGTAGCCCTGAGCACCACCAAATGTGGCCAAAAACCAAAACCAAAACCAAATGGAGCAGAGAGATAGTAGGACAGCGAGACAGGGCCCGAGCTATAGTACAGCAGAGGGCACTTGCGGCCAACCCGGATTTGACTGCTGGCATCCCAGATGATCCCCAGAGCACTGCCAGGAGTCACTCCTGTGTGCGGAGCCAGGAGTAAGCCCCGGGCTTTGCCGGGTGTGACCCAAAAAGAAAAAAAAAAAAACAGTGGAAGCTCTGCATCCCCCAGTCTAGAACCCACCAGTCCAGCACCTCCCGCTCGGCCCGGAGTGGGCAGTGGGACAGCAGGAGGGGCGGGAGGGCCATGGCAGGTCACAGCTGCTGTTGGTGGCTTTGTGGCTGCAGAGTTAGAAATCGCAACAGCAAAAAGGAACCGGACAGCTGTCTCCACCCACTACACAAATAGGAAAGGAAAATCCCCTCTCGGGATTAGGTGGCTTCTTTGTAAATCCTTTCTAAATATTAATCTAGGCTCACCCGCTGGGGCTGAGTCCAGTGACCCCGTGACAACGCTGCTGAAAATCAGACGCTCCTGCCCCCAAAGAAAGGGGGGCTCACGGGAGACCTTGAAGAGGCCCAGGGGGACAGTGGATCTGCCCAGGTCAACACCAGGACGAAACAGCATGAGGGGACACCTGGCCCTGCGAGGGAGGCCTTGGTCTTTGTGGTGAATTTAATACAGTCTAGACACATGTTGATCCTCAGTGTTGCACACCAGAAACTTCTAGAAGGTTCCAGGGCAGTAAGTCTTTGATTTAGAAAGGGAAGAAAGGAAGGAAGGAAGGAAGGAAGGAAGGAAGGAAGGAAGGAAGGAAGGAAGGAAGGAAGGAAGGAAGGAAGGAAGGAAGGAAGGAAGGAAGGAAGGAAGGAAGGAGGGAAGGAGGGAGGGAGGGAGGTTGGTTATCTCCTGGTGGCTTGGGAGAGCCCCAGCAGCTCTCCTTACCGAGTTCGGTGGGCTCGGTGGGCTCGGGCTGCTCCCCCGCCCGCGGCGGCCCAGGCCATGAGGCAGACGAAGGAGGAAGCAAGGGCCAAGGTGGTTGGTTGATGCCGTTTATGCCATTCTCCCCACACGCCTGTTCCAGTCTCACTAAGCTCCTCATTCCTGTCTCCTGTCTCTCCCGCTCATCTCTCCGTGCTCCCTTTCAGAGCCGCGTCTCTCATCTCTCCGCGCTCCTGCTTCTGCATTCTTCCCCTACATCCTTCTCCCTCTCCCTCTGTTCCCCCTTGCTAGTCTCTCCGCACTCCATCTTGCTGCCCTGGTCTGTCTGTCTGTCTGTCTGTCTCTTTCTCTCTCCTCTCTCTCCTCCCTCTCCCTCCCTCTCCCTCCCCCACCCTCTCTTTCTCCACTTTGGGGGTAGACACCACACCCCTGGTAGTACAATCAACATAAGAAAGCCCTTCCTGACCGCCCATCAGGCTCAAGGGCTGAAATCCCACCTAGGGGTTTTTCTCTTCTCCTTAGTCCAAAAACCTAATTTACATCTTCATTAGCATCTTAATTCTTAATATTAGTTATTTTGTATGGAAGCAGTAAAAGATACATTGAACTTGTAGGTTGGCTCTCCTGGGGACATCTTGCCACAGACTCAGACTACAGTGCTCAAGCCAGATTAATCATTCCTAACCCTAGCAGGGTCCAAATCTCGTTATTGCTTTTTGGATCATGACAGCATTTGTCCATGACCAAGCTCTTAACTTATAGTTACATATTATGGCACTTTGGCTAGGCCCATTTTGATGCCAGGGAGAGACAGATGCCAGAGTAACTCACAGCTTGCCTTGGGTCCATCCAGTCCCTCGTCAGGACCCTGCATTTTGGGGTGCTAGAAAGTATGGGCAACTGAGGCTTAGGTCGAGAGAACAGATGACCCGGAGGCAATATTATCTGGTGTCCATTAACTCCCAAGTTACAAAAGCATAGCATTAACTGTCTTCTTGTGCCCATACAAAAGGACATTGCTCTGAATTAACTATGAAACGGACTTAAGGAGAATAGAAAAACAATATTTACAAGTCAACAGAGCACAAAGAAAAGAGGTAACAAATAAACACAGAGGAATGGGAGCACTGTGATGGGAGCAAACCAATAAACCTAAGCTCCCTGTGGCAAGGCGGAAAGGACAAACCAATGTTATCCTATGGGAGAGAAGGGAGGGAGGGAGATAAAAGGGAAGGAAGGAAGGAAGGAAGGAAGGAAGGAAGGAAGGAAGGAAGGAAGGAAGGAAGGAAGGAAGGAAGGAAGGAAGGAAGGAAGGGAGGAAGGGAGGGAGGGAGGGAGGGAGGGAGGGAGACGAAAAGGAAGGGAGGAAGGGAGGAGTCCTGGGGGAAGAGCCAAGGCAGGGCTCGGAGTGGGGCCTAACTTGGGATCCCTGAGTCCCTCCTGGATCTGGGGGCAGGTGGAAGAGGATGAGCTGAACCTGTTTGAGGGAGAAGATGCTAAACGATAGTCATTTGGTCACTTGACAAATATCTTAGAAGAAGCTGAGGTGGGGCTTTGGGGATCTAAGCAAAAGAGATGCTCAGCCCTGTTGAACTACAAGTTTTGCAGTCCAAATTCACCTTTTGCAAATCAAATCCATCCTTTTTCACTCCAAATTCCCACCACCCACCTTTCAAATAAAATTCTCTTTGCACATCAAAGTCACTTCTTCACTGATCAAATTTCTCCACACAAAAATATTTTAAGCTTGATAATACAAATCAGATGTAAAGTTATTACAATTAAATATTTGTTACGTATGTACTAAACATGTATTCACATCAGAAATACTTAATTACTTGCAGCTTAAGAGCCTCATTGCCACTCATGATAACTTCATATACATATTCGTAAAATAATTATACAAACTGTAGATGTAATAATAGTTGCAACAGGATGATTGACAACATCTATTAGATGCTCAGAGTTCAAAGAATTAGCCAAAATATTTCTCATATATAACTTATTTTTTGAATAGGGTCCATTACTGGAAATAGAAATAATAATAAGGTCTGTCTTGTCTGACAAAAAAATCACGTACCTCCTGGGTTTCATCAAGTTTCATATAGTCCCAAACCAGATTAACTTCATCCAAGTTTTGCAGTAATTTCTGAAGAAACTTGCAAAAAAAAAATATTTTGACTAGTAGAATGTGCAATTACTTCATGCCATACCATTCCCTGGATGTTTACTACTGCAGTCCAGGAAATACTTCGTCCATGGTCATATGAGCTGGCTTATTAGTTGTTGATGGCCATCTTGTTTGCAGACAATGGCAATTAAACCCTAACTCATCAATGAATATTATTTTTTGTCTTGCTTCAGAGGCATTTCTAGAAAAATTCAGCTCTACATCCTGCACATCTCAATTGTTCGCTCCAATTTTAATACTCAACTTGGAAAGACGCGCACTTAAATGTGATCTGCAACTGTTTCATTCCTAGTGCTGTACGATCTATCAGATTAATGTATGCCCACATACCAAATGAAACTGGGTGCTAGTCCGTATGGATCACTAAATCACACAGAAGAAATAAAAATCACATACACAAAAGAATGATATCATTGTGTTACTTAACTCTTATTGTCCCCCAAGGTGAATTTGATCTGCAAAAGAATGGATTTGATTTGCAAAAGAATTAATTTGGAGTACAAAATGATATCTCTGTTCCCTAAGACTTGAAAAGGTGGGAACAGAGAGAAAACAAGGTTTGCATGCCTCGAACCCAGCTAGATCCAGGTCTCAGCACAGAGCCAGGAATAGCCCCTGACACCTCAGGTATGGTCCAAATTCCACCCCACCTCCAAAAAATGACTCAGAAAGGTGAGTGTTTGTTGCAAGGACTAAGGGTGAGAGAGCCCAGCCCACCAAAGGAGAGAGGTGCGATCCAAGCAGAGGGAACCCTAAACTGGAAGCCCTGGGGAATACCCCTGGTTTGTCTCAGGATGGAGGGGCAGGAAACGGGAAGTGAAGTGGAGGGAGAACAACATCACTTCCTGACTCTTGAGGCCAGGAATTATATCACAGGGATGAAACCACCCCCGGGGCGGGACCATGTTGTGTGGGTGGGGCTATCTCTTGGGGAGTCAACATTGTGGGCGGGGCCACATCATGGGGGCAGTTTGGGGGTTGAGGCCTCGCAGGTGGGCCTCATTTTACAGAGCAAGCGCCAGAATGCTGGTTAGCATCTTGCAGCTATTCAAGCATTTTCAGTAATCACTGTATCACTGTCATCCCGTTGCTCATGGATTTGCCCCAATGGGCACCAGTAACATCTCCATTGTGAGACTTGTTACTGTTTTTGGCATATCGAATGTGCCATGCGGGTGGGATACTCTCAATAACTTGCTGGGCTCTCCGAGACGGACGGAGGAATCGAACCCGGGTCAGCTGCATGCAAGGCAAACACCCTACCCACTACTTGCTTTATTTGTTTTGTTTAATTTTATTTTTATAAGGCTGCTCATATTAATTTATTACATGCAATATCCCAACACCAATCCTACCACCACCATAACACCTTACCCACCGCCGTTATTTCAAATTTTCCCAACCACCACCCAAGCCTGCCCCAATAGCTGGCTCTAGATCATTTATTTTGTGTTGCTTATTATGAATAATTCTCTAAAAACGATCAAATAAAGGTTTCCTTAGAGGAAAGTGTGTGCAGACTGTTGTAGTTATACCTGCTTTAGACGGGGTTCTGTTGCACGCTTTCCAGACGATGGTATATTTGTACCTACACTGCATCCAGAAAAGCCCTGCTCCTTGCCGTGTTGCGATGCTTGCTTTGCAGCCGTATCCCCTCAGCGGCAGAGGTCTAGAACGGACGCCCATGATCTCTGAGGTGCCTGTGGGAGAGAGCAGACATGAGGCTATGGGACCCTGGAGTGAGCGTTCTCAAACCCCCGGTGGGCCCCCTGCCTCATGCTCCGAGACATGGACGTGGCAGGATGCAAAGGCCTGACCTGGTATTTCACAGTCAGGTGTGTTCTGCCTCCTACAGAAAGCGGGGTCTGGAGATGGAGGCGAGAGATGGATGTGACCGGGCTCACGGGAGAGAGATGAGAGTGAAGGCCGAGGCCTTGGCCATGATGAGTGGCCATGGCCGGACGGACAGAGGGAAGGCAAACACTTGGCCCTGGTAAGGAGAAGAGTTGGCATCTGGACCCCCATCCAAGGGGCAGTAGGCAGCAAGGCATGCTCCTGGGTCTTCAGTTCATATTGATTCCTGTTGGCTTAGGGGCCACTCCCGATGGTGCTTGAGGGAGCATGAGGGGTCAGGGGTTGAACCTGGGGCTCAGGCAAGCAATCGTGCTTCCTGTCAGATTTCTGTCTTGGGACTCACCCAGCCTTGGGGATTCTGAGGTAGGTTAGGCCCCACGGCCTGGAATGACTGAAGGAATCACCCACCGAAGGATGCCGGGTCCCTGCTGGGGAGTGAGGGGTCTCTGGACCCCATAGGGGCACTTGAAATAGGCATCCTTGTCTGTGACAAAAAAGTTGTTTTGAGAGAGAGAGAAAGAAGAAAAGTGCCATAGAGCAGGCTGCCAGGGCAAGGTGCAGGAGGGAAACTGGGAACGTGGGTGCTGGGAAATGTGCCCCAGTGAAGGGACAGGTGTGGGAACATTGTGGGACTGAAACCCAGTAAGGAACAATTTTGTAACTGTGTATCTCGTGGTGATTCAGTAAAAAAAATTTTTTAAAAATTTTGGTGAGGGGTTGGAGCGATAGCACAGCGGGTAGGGCGTTTGCCTTGCACGGGGCCGACCCGGGTTTGATTCCCAGCATCCCAAATGGTCCCCTGAGCACCGCCAGGAGTAATTCCTGAGTGTAGAGCCAGGAGTAACCCCTGTGCATTGTGGTGTGACTCAAAAAGAAAAAAAAAATTTGATGAGGTTCTCACCTGGCAATGTTCAGGACTTACTCCTGGCCCTTCACGTGGGAATCACTCCTGGTGGTGCTCAGGGGTCCATATGGGATGCCAGGGATGGAATCCAGGTCAGTTGCTTGGATAGCAAGTACCCGACTGCTCTAAGCTAATTCCAGCCCTGCCCCCCACCCGCACTGGCGGCTTCAGGGCTACCTGCTGACTGTCCTGTCCATCTCTCTTTTTGTGCTCTCTCTCTTGCACTCTCTCTCTCTCTCTCTCTCTCTCTCTCTCTCTCTCTCTCTCTCTCTCTTTCTTCCTTTCCTCTCTCTCCTTCTGATTTCAGAACTTTCTGGGGGTGCTGGGGTCTATTCTCTGTGCTCGGGGCTCGCTCCCAGCAGTGCTCAGGGGATGAACCCTGGAACTCCTAAGCCCAGTGCTCAGTTCTCGCAGCGTCTCCCCCCTTGCCCCTTCTCCCCTGGGTGGGCCAGCTGCCTCGTTCCAACTGAGATCCTTCCACCGCCCAGTGCCACGCTAATGCACTTCAAATACCCAGAAATGCCACTTAAAACAATCTCCCATCTATTAAGGCTGCAGGCGCCTCCCCGCCAACCCCCTCCTCCCCGCGCTCCCCGGCGGAAGAAGGCACAATGCTGGCAGGACTTTAAGGAAATAAACTCGACATAGAGCCTGCTGGTGGCTTTTTGGTGGGACTCCTCTGTCTTGAGAGAAATTGGGTGGCATGCCACAAGAGCAACAGAACTGCTTGCCCATAATCCCACTCTGGGGACTCTGCTACAGAAATAGTCCACAGAACCCCCCCCCCCACACACACACACATACACAGAGTACGTATAAATATGCACAACAGTCATTCTTTCACACTGAGAAACTGGGAATTACCCAGGCACTCACTCAGCATGTCAGAGAAACGACGCAGCACGTGATGCAGTGGCAGGAAATCCTCCGTGATCCTCAACAGCAAGTGCTCAAGCCGCGCCTCAGTGTCCGCACCTGAATCTTTCGGCAATGGCATCGCCCAGAAGCCTCAAGCTGCAGAGGACGGCGGGCACCCTACAGGCTGGCTGAGCTTGTGGAGCACATCCAGATCCCCCCCCCACCCTTGCCAAACAACAGCAAGGAAGAGAAGTTCAAGGAAAATGCTCATGGGATCCCTCCCCCGAAGACCTGTTTGAGTTCATCCTTTCTGAGACACAGACTTTTGTTTGCTTTGGATTTGCGTCACCCCCAAAGCTCAGGGGTTACTCCTGCATCAGTGCTCAGAGGACACGGCTAGCGTGCTCAGGAGATCGAAGATGGGCCTCTTGTGTGCAAAGCCCTTGCTCCAGCCCATTGAGCACTCTCTCTCCAGCCCAGAGAAGCCCAGTTTTATTTGGGGGAGCAGGTGGGGCTTGGGGAGGGGAGTTACGCCTGGTAGTGCTAAGGGGATACTTCTGCTCTGTGCTCAGTGTTCACTCCCAGCAGTGCTCAATAGACCATGTGGTGTCAGAGATGGCCCCGCT